>NC_068982.1:66328368-66333111 GCF_001194135.2 Octopus bimaculoides | reverse complement strand
GTGTGTGTGTGTGTGTGTGTGTGTGTGTGTGTGTGTGTGTGTGTGTGTGTGTGTGCGCGCGCGTCTGTATGCGTGTGTGTATATGCGCGTGTATGTAAAGATAACTGACAATAAAATTTGCAAGAATACTCTCATCTCAAAGGCAATAACTACACTACAGTCAGAAAAGCAACACCACCAGGACTAAATGAAGTCTCTTATTGATAACCAAAAGACCACTGAGGAAGATTGAACAAGTGAATGCATTAGACACATTTCAAAGGTATTCTAATTCCTTTACAAAAATGCATAGAGTTACTTTTTTTATCCATCGATGAATACATTCTTCACAATGGAACCAAAGATATGGTTGAGATACTACAGAAACAATACTACTCCATATGATCTGGATGCAGTTGACGTAGGTAGTTTTGAAGTAATTCCTTAAACGTAACACCCCTCGCATGACTTTCAGCTCTGCAGTCATATTTGCGGTGACTTATAAAATTAAACTCAGTTCTGTAGTAGGTGCTCACAGATTCTCCGCTATTTTCTTGAAGGAGTGCAGACACCAACTTACATATCCTCTTTTTGTCCCAGTGCGGCATATCGCCCGATCTCACTAATATCTCAGGATGGTGAGATTTAAAATAACTGCATTTCTAGGGAAAAATCAACTCTGATCCTAACAAGCTTGGTTTTTGTGGTGGCAGAGATTGCTTAACACAGTTTCTTCACTACCTTGATGACGTTTTTAATGCTTTGGGAGAGGACTACAATACAGATGCCATTTATCTCGACTTCAGTAAAGCTTTCGACAGGTCTCTATTGAAGAAATTATCCTTCGGTGTCCATGGTAAGCTATTGTAGTGGATTGAATGTTTCATGACAAACAGAACCCAACATGTTGTGAACAACGGAATTTATGCAAGACTAGCAAAAGTCATTAGTGGTGCCTCCCAGGAAAGTGTTTTGGTGTCACTTCTGTTTATTATTTACATAAATGACATAGCGAAATATAAATCTTTGCAGATAACTCTGTGACCGAACAGAACTCCAATCCAATCTTTACGCTGTATTTTGCTGGGTGGGTGGAAGTCAGTGTGCGTGTGTGCGCGTGCGCGCGTGTGCGTGTGTGTGTGTGTGCATGCGTGCGCGCGTGCGTGCTAATGAGAGTTTGTGAGTGTGTATGTGTGTGTGAATATGCTGGTATGTATATATGCTTGCATGCATGTGTTTGTATGAACATATAGGTATGTATATATGCAAGCATGTCTGTATATATGTGTGTGTGTGTTGTAAACACTATTCCTCTCAAAATTTACTTATTTTTTTTAACTAAGAACTTTTCTATTTTTCAATGTTTGGTTGCAAACAATAAAGTTCCTAGTTCCGCCAACATATCTAGACTTTCTCGCTCTCATCTTCTGGATAGAGCGGTTTTTATTAGCTTGCATGCAGTAGAATGTATCTCAGATTACCAATCTGACATAAAAATAATACAAACAGGAAGGCTGTAAATCATGACTCTCAATTGTTACATGACCTTTACTAGCAAACTCACAAATGAGGCAAAACAAAGTTATCAATATCTAAATACAGGCCAAAATACGAACACACAGATTATGTGTTAACACTTATGCGAAAGACAGGCAGCTGTCTATGCATGCGAGTCTTCCATCTCCATACCATCGGTGTTGTCTTAGGAAAAGGCTACTGATTAGGAGCTTGTACAGTTTTGCAGTAGTGTCATAGCGAGAGTTGATGTTAGAATGATGTTCGGGCCATCTTATCCAACCTTCAGTTATTGTTTTTGTTGTTGTTTAGCCCCAGCTTGGCTCTGAACATGTAGTCTTATGATCAAAGGTGTAATTCGAGAGAGATTTGTCTGCTAATCTTGCTAGGTCAAGAGACTGTTTACATCAAGATGTTCTTAACCTTTATTGCAATTCACATCCCTAAAGGGCTGCCTGACGACCTCATACTCCTTTCGCCAGAATGTGAGAATTTCATCATCACCAGCTTTACTGGCAGAGTAGTCTTAAGGTATGGGAAAGGAACACCAAGCAGTTATCCGAGGACCCCACGGATCTCGGGGCACAATGCTAATCTATGTATATTGTGGTTATATTTGTAGGGATCCCAGTGCATTGCTTTGCCGGGTGAGGGTGGAGGTTAGAATACTGTTAAGAGGTTTTGGTCACTGGGTATCAAGATGACTTCAAAAACATGTCGATGACTTAATTTTATTAGCATATAGATAACGAGGAATAGAACGAGAAAGAAAATCAAAGATTTTCTGATATTTATTAATTGTAAATGACCAGATCTTGTATTCCATACCCCAAGGTATGTGGATGTTTCCAATTAAGAACCCGGGGCTTACAGTATTTATTTATTGACTGCAAACCACATCATACATAGATTATAATTGAACCCATAGACTTGTGGGGCGCTCAAGCAGAGTGATCAGAGTGTTCAGAGTGATAATGCCCAAAGACGGTACTACTCTTGGCTTAGAGCAGTGGTTCTCAACCGCAGTCCATATAAGATTTTTCTTTTGCGTGGTGGGGGGTGTTGATGCGAGCAAAATAGTAAATTAAGGTGCACAGTAGTATATTAAGGGTCCATGAAAGAGTTTTGGAAGAAACTGCTAAATTTTTTTCTCGAACGGTTTACATAGTTCAGCCTACACAAGTTGATGTGGGTAAAACAAAATAGGAATTTTGAAATAAGTATCAATAAAACTAGTTCTTAAACACTGAAGGGCTATAGTAGTCGTAGTGGTGGGGTGGGGGGGAGGTCCTACCAAAATAAAATGGTAATCAAAGCCGTCCATACGTAAAAAAAAAGTGGTTGAGAACTGCTGGCTTAGAGATTTCTTCGTCGATTGGAAATTACTATTCATCAAACTAACAACGAGAAATTCCTATTCCATTCGCATTTAGGCCATAATGAAACATGTTTCTGTTTCTGTGTGTGTGCGTGTGTGATTTGGTGGTGAGTGTGTGTAACTGTCAGTACTTCCATGCGTGTGTGTTTAGGGAGTGTATGTGGCTTTGTGGTCTTACGCATGTGTATGCACACAAATAAGTTTGTATACGCGGGTGCATGTGAACGAATGTGTATTTAGGGTTCAGTTCCACGTCCGTATGTATGCGAATTTATCGTGTTTTTATGCTTACATGTGTATATGTGCACGAATGTATGTGTATTTGCCTTTATATGTCTCCGTTTACACAAGAATATATGTATGTTTATAATTGTATGTGTGTGTGTGCATGTCAATGAATGTATGTTTATATATGTGTGTATGCATGACTGTGTGCGTGTATGTAAGTATGTGTATGTATATGTGTGCGCGCGCGGAGATGAACGCGTTCCCCCGGATATATGTATACGTATGTTAACAGGCGTGTACGCATGTACACCAATCTATGTGTGTTTCTGTTGGTTCGTGTGGTTACGTATATTTAGAGAAGAACAAGAAACTGTAACAAGTCTCTCTTGGTTCCTCGAGCTTCCCATTCATAATTGTTCTTCTTATTTGAGACATTATCAGTGGAAGATCATATATGGCCGACTGTGGACAAAAAGTCTTATAAGGAGAACACCTAACCATGTATTGAAATAAAATTAGATGTAGCCCTGTGCTTACTTCGACTCCGGCACATGATTTATAGTAGATATCTTATAACCTTCGGTTCACAGGTCACTCTGTGGAATGTATACAATTTCTCCTTCTTCAGTTTTTCATCTTTTTCTTCATCATCTTCTTCTTTTTCTTCATCATTATCTTTATTTTCTTCATCATCTTTTTCTTCTCCTTCATCATCATCTTCTTTTCCTTTTTCTTCATCTTTTTCTTCATCTTCTTACTAATATGTTTCTATTGGGCAGTGATGACGTTATGCCAAGCCTATCTCTTTCTCTCTCCCCCTCTCTCTCACTCTCTTCCTCTTTCTTTTTCTTTCTATCTATCTGTCTATCTATCCAAGTTGCACACACATGCCACGAACACCCACACGTGTACATCAGCATGTGTGTAGATAGATAGATAGATAGAGAGAGAGAGAGAGAGAGAGAGACAGACAGACAGACAGACAGACAGACAGACAGACAGACAGACAGACAAACAGACAGATAGATAGATAGATAGATAGATAGATAGATAGATAGATAGATAGATAGATAGATAGATAGATAGATGCAAGCATACATACTTGTGAATGTAGGTATACGAATGTATTTATAAATTGTGGGCGAAGATAGTTTAAAAGAAACAAATAGAAAATTAGAAAGCTTAGATATACTAATCTACTAAATAAACAGGATATATATGTGTGTGGAGGTAAACATTTAATATTTAATGTTTCTTGCCTATTTTAAACATTTAATATTTAAAACCCGACTATGTTTCTTGCCTATTTTAAACATTTAATATTTAAAACCCGACTATGTTTCTTGCCTACTGAAGATAGGGTGGGACAATTATCGTGCCAATGACGTCTATTGAAACAAAAACAGGTGTCCACGAACACTCCGCTT
The DNA here is from genome assembly GCF_001194135.2 of Octopus bimaculoides. Taxonomy (NCBI): domain Eukaryota; kingdom Metazoa; phylum Mollusca; class Cephalopoda; order Octopoda; family Octopodidae; genus Octopus; species Octopus bimaculoides. The sequence goes on along the minus strand of NC_068982.1, from coordinate 66,328,584 downwards.
ATCTCCAGTCAATGAGATTGTCCATATCAACTTTTGAGACTTCTTGATTCTCGGTATTATCTCCCTTCTCAGTTACCATTCGGAAATTGTGACGTATCTTCTAGGCACAGGTAGCTTTTATAAATGAAACATTTATGTTGAATGGTATTCGGTATATCTACACTTGTCAATGGTACCATATATATATATATATATATATATATATATATATATATA
>NC_068982.1:66326349-66328358 GCF_001194135.2 Octopus bimaculoides | reverse complement strand
TTCAATCATTTGATTGCGGCCATGCTGGAGCACCGCGTTTAGTCGAACAAATCGACCCCCAGCACTTATTCTTTTTAGGCCTAGTACTTATTCTATCGGTCTCTTTTACCGAACCGCTAAGTTACGGGGACGTAAACACACCAACATCGATTGTAAAGCGATGGTGAGGGAACAAACACAGACACACAAACACACACAAACACACACAAGAAGAAAGAAAGGATAAAAAAAGTAAGTTGTATCTATTTGCAATTGGAATGTGAACGTAATTTGAGGCCAGGTATAGATTTTGCTTTGGAGTCGCCAATGGGAACAATAAGGATTTTGCCTGGGACTGGTCAAATTGTCTGTTGATTGCAGGATATAACTCTTTTATTGTCCTGTTTCTTCAACTCAAATTGTTTAGATGCATCATGACACATTTTTACGTCACACAATTTTTCCAGGATGTTAAATTAAGTAGAGATTTTACTGGCTCATTCAACTTATCCTCATATCACGGCTGACGCTTTCCTTTACTGCGGAATCCTTGTTGGCCATACAAAAGAATTTTCGGAATGTGAATACTTTGCATTCGGACAAAATGTCTTGCTCATCTGCACTGAATTCTCAACAGTATGCTTTCGGTATTAGAGATATACTTTTCTAAAATTTTGGCATTTGATATCTTATCTTTCCATTTTATTTTGCAGTCTTCTGCTTCTGAAGAGACTTCTATAAAATATGGAAGTATTTTCTGTTATTGCTTTCTTATCTAGCATAGCTTTATTATGTGTTGTGGTGTGTGTTGCAGTTACTCTTTGTTTTAAATGCATGGTAAGCCTACGAGAGCGTGCTGTACATGTCTGGCCAATGTAACAATTGGAACTGTGAAATTTGCAACTTATACTTTTACATTTTAATTTGTAAATGACATTGGTCATTCTAAGATTATTATCAGGTTAACATGCTTGCGGTGTATTGTTTAAAAAAGATACTTGAAGATGGCCTGAGGCCCAAACAATTGAAACGTTGTGGTTATGGCAACCAAGAGAAAAACATTAGTCTGAATATATCAGTGTTTTATAATGCTTTATTCTTAATTTGTCCAACAGAACTGTATATGGTCATTTGCTCATGTCACCTTAAATTATTTTATTGACTTCAAAAACCCTACAAAATCTTCTGACTAAGCTTTAGAAAATTAAAACTAGAATCCATTTTCCTCTGTCTTTTTTAAAGGCTCCAAACACAACCTACTTATTTGCAAGAAAAGCTCATTTCAGATGTATTAAATCAAGTTCTGGCACTCTGTCGGTTATGACGACGAGTGTTCCAGTTGACCCGATCAATAGATCCTGCTCATGAAATTAACGTGCAAGTGGCTGAGCACTCCACAGACACGCGTACCCTTAACATAGTTCTCAGGGAGATTCAGCGTGACACAGATGGTAACAAGGCTGTGACAATGTGACAAGTGAGGTACAACACATTTTTGCTAGCTGAATGAACTGGAGCAACGTGAAATAAAGTATCTTGCTCAAGGATACGACGTGCCGCCACGAATCGAGCTCACAATGTTATGATTGTGAGCCGAATACACTAACCACTAAATACGTGCCTTCATTAGATGAAGTATATCATTAGCAAATGACTTTCTTCAACAAAGAAGTCTCACACAGGATGACTGTTGATAGATTTCGTCTTTCATATTTTTGTCTGTCCCTTAAATTCGTCCTTCTCTCTTTCTCTTTCTTTCCTTCTTAGTTTCGTTCTGTTTTCCCCTCTCTCTCACACTAAATCCTCTCTTTCTCTCTCTCTCTCTCTCTCTCCACCCCACCCCTGCTCTCACCTATTCTTTCCGTTGTCTTTCTAATTGTATCCAGATGTATAATTAGTTATAACGAACAAAACAACCATGAAGAATTTCTCACATTCTACATACCTATATATACATACGTACGTACATACACATACACACTCACAACTCTCTCTCTCTCTCTCTCTCTCTCTCTCTCTCTCTCTCTCTC
>NC_068982.1:66321034-66326177 GCF_001194135.2 Octopus bimaculoides | reverse complement strand
ATATATATATATATATATATATATATATATAGCGCAGGTTCGAAACGTCAAAGAGACTTTTCCATTCTTCCCGAGCGTTAAACTAGTACACCTGATTGTTGTTCCTTCACATGTCTTCGTCTTTTGTTTTCTGCAAATTTGAACTATATATATATGTATGTGTGTGTGTGTGTGAATATATAAATATATGCAAGCATGTGTGTGTGTGTGTATGTGTGTGTGTGTGTGTATGCTCTTAATTAGAAATTTCCATTTCAAATAAACATTCACGTTAGTGGTGATGGATAGCAGAATCGGTGGAGTGTCGCATCGAACAAAAAATACCTCAAGGCCTAACCAGCGTTCATTCTTTGCCATATTTGTATTCTTGTGCTAAGTAAACATTTCCTTCCAACACAGCAGAACCGTTGCTATGTTTTTCGTCCTTTACTTGTTTCAGTCATTGGACTGCGGCCATGCAGGGACACCGCCCTGAAGAGTTTAGTCCAAAAATCGACTGCAGTACTTGTTTGTTTGTTTTTGTTTTTGTTTTTGTTTTTTTTTCATCTAGTACTTATTCTATTGATCTCTTTCGTCGAACCGCTATATTACAGGGCAAGAACAAACCAGTACTGGTTGCCAAGCGGTGGTGAGGGACAAATATCGACACAAAGACACAGATTCCGTCAACCAAATTCACTCATAAGGCATCAGTCGATCCGAGGCTATGTAGCAGACACTTGCTTAAGGTGCCGTGCAGTGGAACCGCGTGCCAATTGTCAATAAATGTCTTTTCTTTCTTTCTGTAAACAGAAAGAAATGACTGGTTTCAAATCTCATTTGATTCTCAACAAAGACAGACCATCAATTGTTCTGTCCACGAAGAGAACTGTTGTTAATAGCCATATAGAATCTAAAATATATAGATAGATATGACTAATAGTTATAGATAATATTTGTTTACAGTCGTCATAATGCAGCGATGGTTCCGATGCTTTGCGAAAACAGAAACAAAAACAAGTGGGGATGGTTGCCTTGTACCATATAGATTTCGCATAAAATCATATCGATCAAGCACTGAGGTCGATCTCAAAAACTACATTCCTCCCCATCCTCTACAATTTCGTACTGATTTAAGGTGATTACACTAGATTTTAGGATCGGTAGAGCGCTTTGCAAAATCTTTCAGTTACATCTATTTACGGAGTTCAAACCACTGTAATTGATTTGGAATGAGAAACAACTTAACTTGAAATAACTTCTAGTTTTTCTTTCCTTTGCTGTCTATCTGTCTATGTGTTTACATGCTTTTAGGTTCTGAGTCGTCGTACTAAGAGAGCCACGAAGCCATTTCTATAGACCAGTGCTCCACAATCTTTTTTCACTTGCGGTACACATATTCTTTTCAAAATTCAGCGGCACAACTGAACTAAAAGTATAGTTTAAAGTACAGGGGGAAAATTATATTCAGGTTACACCGCAGCACACCTAGCATCGTCTCGTAGCACACCAGTGTGCTGCGGCAAACCAGTTATGAAGCACTACTATAGACAACACTTTACTGGGAGTTGACAGACCGCTGTGGGAATACAAACTGCTAGTATCCACAAACTGTTGGGATCCGAATGCTACTGGAGTCCTTGACATTATTGGAGTTCATATACTATTGGCCTCACGTAACACTGGATTCGACATTGCCATCATCATCAGAGGTTCCTCCTGGCCAGCTTCCAGTCTACGGAAAGTCCAAAATTTATTCTCTCAAATCTATTGTTGCCACTTGATGGATAGTCTGCTTTATACGATAGTAGTCCAACAAGCTTTACCTTTGATCTATTACATATTCGACCACGTCACTAGCATTGACCAATGATTATTGGTCTACCTATTTCATTACAATTACAGTTTCATTCACTATATAGTTTAACTGCTTGCACATATAGCTTACGTGCTCACAAAACTTCGAAAATCGATGAAGTGAGTCACCAACCGATATCCCGATCCATATACACTTCACAATATACTGACTGCTTTTTTCTTTCGTTTGTAAACATAAACGCACGTGTGTGTGTGTGTGTGTGTGTGTGTGTGTGTGTGCGTGTGCGCGTGCGCGTGCGCGTGTGTGCATGTATGTATGTATGTATGTATGTAGAGGAGGGAGGGAGGGGAGGGTAAGTAGGAAGGGAGGGAAAAGTTGCCCAAAAGCGATTCCACGTTAGAATGTTGACAGTATTCTTTTCTACTCTAGGCACAAGGCCCGAAATTTTGGGGGAGGGGGCCAGTCGATAAGATCGACCCCAGTACGCAACTGGCACTTAATTTATTGATTCCGAAAGAATGAAAGGCAAAGTCGAACTCAGAACGTAAAGACAGATGAAATACCGCTAACGATTCAACCCAGCTCACCGCCTTTAGAATGTTGACATTATTGACATGAGGAATATACAGTTGGTTTCCCCAATAATTCCTTATATGGTCAACTGTCGACAATTCTACGGTATTTTTGGTATATTACCAATGAATACAATCAGTTCTTTGAGATTGACAAATACGGTTTTTTCTTTAGCAAAACCTTAACGTTTCTCACCCGTGTTTGTAGACAAGCTTATGTTTGTTTCCCTTCGGTTGTCAGTGGGTTGTGCGTTGTATTTTAAAAACTAAGTCTCTCTCTGACGTTAATTGCTTTGTGCGTTGTATGTTGTATGTTGTTTTATTTTTTTTATATTTTTATTATTTTTTTTCCTCTTTTCCCTTCTCTACTGTGATGTGTAACTGGTGTTCATAATGTATATTTTTATCCTTATTTAGCGGAGGTGTTATTGTGTTATAATATCGCCTTCTTGCTGATAATTCACTTCCACTCTCATTGATATTCTAAAATATATACAAGAATCCCTCGTTTTACGGAAGTAATGCGGTCTTGAAAATCGGCCGTAACGCGAAATTCTATAACGCGAAACTAATTTTCCTATTGATTTTTTTATTATCAAATGGGATTGAGCTTTTCTACAGACATTTTCGAGGTGGGGGAGCATCATAAGAAAATGACAGAGAACAAATAACACGATCCCATTTATACATGAAGATAACTGTTCCTAAACATACATGGTACAATATAGATACAAAAAAAAACACACACGCAAAAAACATTTCAAGAGGAATAATTTAGGGAATTAATAAGAATCGTAATATCATAAGAGTACGGTCTTAACACAAAAGAAGTTGTTTACTCTGTAAGGGGTGGTGGTGGAATGAGCATTACTAGGAGGATGAGGGACAATATTTAGCATCTTATAGTTCATTATCACCAACATCAGTTTGATAGGTGAAGAACTTATCCAAAGTTGTTTGTTGTTTATTACGTATTATCTCTTTGTATAGCTCAGTATAGGAACTAAGCTCATTATAAACTCCTCTCGAAATTTTTGTTATGTTCCCAATTAGAATCGTTATCAGCAAAACTCTGTAGACCTTCCTCTATAAGTGCCAATCATTTAGCGATAATTTTTTGCTGTCAATTTAAATGGTGTGGATGGAACTTCCATTGTCCCATCTGTATTCTCAACTTGTTCTTTTTTTCTAACAGCATCAGCTCCTTGTTAGATAAACGTTTCTCCTGGGACACTAGCAACTCAGTCACATCATCTTCTATGACTTCTTCAAATTCTACATCCTTTGCAAGCATCACGATATCTTTCCGAATTTGATGTAGACTCTCTGCTTGAGGAAAGCAGTCTGGCCATATACTTTTCATCCCATGACTCAGTTATATTATCCACAGCATCTATTATGTTGAATTTCTTCCAGAAATCTCTAATAGGCAATTGCTTACATAAGTTGTTTGAAAGTGTTCTCGTATAACATGCTTTGAGGTTAGTTATCATACTTAATCATTCGGCAGGGAAAGAAGTATTCTTGGGTATATATTCTACTCTCACATTATCAGAAAGGTTATCTAAATTCGCTGGGCGGCTCGGTTCATTGTCTAAAAGAAGCAATTCTCTGTTGGAAATATTATGTCTGGTACCGTACCTTTCTACCATAAGCGGTAGAGTAAACTTTGTGTAACCCTTGAAAGTTCGTAGATTTTCGGAACGATACATATGTAGGGGCTTTAATTTCATCAACGGCATATTGGTGTCAATTTTTCTTGACAAATAAAAGTTCAAGTAGGCATCCACTTCCAGAAAAGTGCAGTCTCATCGACATTGTATATTTGCTTTGGTGTGTAGCTCCCTTCAGCAATCATTTTCTTCAACTGCCCGGGATAATTAGTAGCAGCCTCAATATTAGCGCTCGCAGTTTCACCAGTCATTTTTATGTTGTGCAAATTTATGCGCTTCTCAAACCTTTCAAACTAGCGAAAATTGAGTTTTCATTAGAAATTTCACCCTCCTTTTTCAGCAAATTGTCATATAAACTTTTTTTCACATTTGAATTACCATTACGCACATTACACCGATTCTGATCCTTACACTCGAGAGCTGTACCATTTTAAGCACTGCAGTAGATCTAGAGAAAATTAAAGTCCGAACAATTAACAGAGTAGCTTCTTGATAGCTTGACATAATTTTCTGTTATCACGTATTGTTGCCAATGCAGACGTGGCAAACTTAGTTTTACTTCCGCCATCAAGTCTTTTTAAAACATCAAGTTTAATATCCAGTGTAATCCCTTTACGGTTCCTTTTCGCACTACTACATTCAGGCCTACTTGATAGCTTCTTTCTAGGCAAATCCACCAGCAGCGGCGATAAATTATCCACAACAAATATGTAACAAAAAATATATATAATAATAACCCAGGAAAGATTTGCTTTATGAGTGCAGAAAATTGTCTTATTCCTGCGGATATTATAATGAAAATGAGATGAAAATATGAAAGACTGACGAAGAAAAAGTACTATATGATTACAATTAGCTGAAGGGTCACCAGATTTTATAGGCAATTCGCCCCTTGCACTTCTGACTTAGGACATAACTACACACACACACACACCCTTATGCACACACATGGTAATATCAATTCCCAAGTCATTCAAGAACACTTACATGAAATCATTCAAAACTTAAGCAGTAATTTTTTTCATCAGGAATCAAACCTAAAAACTATCATAGAATTATATTTTGATATTTATTGTAAGATCTAACAAACACATTCATGC
>NC_068982.1:66313534-66316034 GCF_001194135.2 Octopus bimaculoides | reverse complement strand
AATGGTGTTGGTGGTGGCGTTCTCGACTGTAGGTTCTTTGCAACAATTAAAGGGAGTGGCGACCGATACTCTTCGTCGACTACTATGCCTCGGATCGATTGAACACGAGGAAGCAGATACATTTTCTCCTTCACCCACTCCTCTGTGTAGACAAGTACTGGCCATGTTGTGAAAAGGGATAGATTGAAAAATATGTCCGAGAAAGTTCTGTGATTGAAATGGGGTGAAACTTTCAAAAGACACTTGGATACATCCGCTGAACAATAATTACAATTTCAGCGGCCGAAAACGGCAAAAGACAAGTAAAATTAGAGAAAACTCACCAGCGATGATTCGAGCGTGAATTCCACGTGTGAAGCAATAATAATAATAATAATAATAATAATAATAATAATAATAATAATAATAATAATAATAAACAACGAAACGGGCTGATTACTACTTAGCTCAGATACCAGGAAACCCCAAAATGGCTGAAGTTCAAAAGATAGTGCTCATGGGAACTGCCCATATCCTACGTAAAATACTGTCTATGTGATCTCAAATTTTAAAGCAAACACATAATTTTCTTATGGTTTCTTAAACATTCACTTGAACAAAACTGTACAAATCGAAATATATGGTACCCTAGGCATAACACCTACATGAACTTCTAACTTGTTGTCTCTTGAGGTCTCTGGGTGAGACTTGGATCCAACTTGTACAAATGCAAAACAAAAGTCAAACATAAAATAATAATAATAATAATAATAATAATAATAATAATAATAATAATAATAATAATAATAATAATAATAATAATAATAATAATAATGTAATTATAATAATATTAGTCTATAATATTATAAACATGTAATGAAAAGAAATACAAGTAACTACAGAATATGTGGTGATGGAAAAGAAACAATAAATCATATTGTCTCTGGCTGACAAGTCTTGGCTAAGAAGGAATATATTCACAGATACGACAAGGCTGGGACCTATACACACAGGAAGCTATACCAACATTATGGAATAACAGCAGAAAGAAGATGGTATAGGCACGCTCCAGAAAAGGTCACAGAAAATGAGAAAGCAACCATACTCTGGGATATACCAATACACACAGATAAAGAAATTAAGGCCTATATGCCGGATATAGTTGTCAGAGATCTAACAATTCTGCCAGATCACCGCCTTAATAATAATAATCCTTTCTACTATAGACACAAGGCCTGAAATATGGGAGAGGGGGATAGTCGATTACATCGACCCCAGTACTCAACTGGTACTTAATTTATCGACCTCGAAAGGATGAAAGGCAAAGTCGACGACGGCAGAATTTGAACTCAGAATGTAGCGGCAGACGAAATACTACTAAGCATTTTGCCCGACGTGCTAACAATTCCACCAGATTGCCGCCTTAATGATAATAATAATAATAATAATAATAATAATAACAAAAATAGCAGGACTTACAAATATATATAACATACAGAAAATTGCACTACTGGGTACTGCACACATTCTACGCAAAACACTTTCAATACAGTAAACATAAGAGCACCACAGCAAACCACAGCACATACCCAAGGCGCACAGAGCAGCGCTCGGTAGTGAAGTGAAAGTACGTTATAAAAATAAAACTACTGAATAATAATAATAATAATAATAATAATAATAATAATAATAATAATAATAATGATGATGATGATGATGATGATGATGATGATGATGATGATGATGATGATGATGATGATGATGATAATAATAATAATAATAATAATAATAAGCATGAGGAATTACAGTCATAATACCAATTTTACGCATCAGAACACACGTTATACTAAATAAACATAAAGCCTTGAAGCTTTTATAGACATTTACACATACTTTTTCTCTTCAATCCGTCACATTCAACAGAACCTTATCTTTGATGAAATAGGAGTGATTTTTACCCAGAATGTATGGAAAATTGCAGGTTTTTGATCAAAAATAAGAGGGTGACTCTTGCAGGAGATCGACTTTTACACGAGTATATACGGTATTTTCCTGTATGTCATAAACTATGTTAGATGTTCTCTGAATCATAAACTAGTTTAGGAAGTCTATCAGCTGGTTGTTAAGTAACTGCTAAATTGTCTGTGATTCTCATAGGACGATGGAAGAGACTAGATTGTTCAGTTTATCTAGCAGAAAGACGTTTATATTTGTTAATTCGATATTCAAAAATAGTTCGGAGTTCACGCTCGACAAGCGATAGATGTGTGACAGAATACGTTCTTTTTAGTATTTGAGGCTACATTTGTAGATGTCTTACACACACACACACACACACACACACACACACACACACACACACGTACATACAAAGGTTTTCTTATTAATATTCTTGAAGAATCGTCTAAGCAGTTTTTAAATGAATTTGAGTTAAATAAATTCAATCTAAATTATATATCACAATTATGTAACTATATGTCTGATGGTGCTTACCTTCACGAGAAATGAAACAGCTACTATA
>NC_068982.1:66310684-66313193 GCF_001194135.2 Octopus bimaculoides | reverse complement strand
ATATATATATATATATATATATATATACAGACATGACAGAAGTAAATCTGAAATTATACATTCAAGTTATTTATTAATTATTATAATGTGAATATCTAATATTTAGTAGGCATGCCCTTTGCATTTTTCAGTGCAAGGACTCTATTAGGCATGCTACTAATCAGATAACGAATATTCTCTTAACGAATTACATGCAGTGTGTCATGCTGTAATCTCAAAAAAATCTGGATTTGAAGATTCTTTCTTACTCTTTTTTCAAAATGTCCTGTCCATTATGCCTCTAAGGTGTTCAGTAGGATTCATATCTGGTTACTGGCTTGGCTATGGAACCTTTCTAATGCCATTCTCTTTCAACCAATCTTGGGTCTTTTTAGTTGTATGACAAGGAGCTCCAGCTTCCATAAATAGAGTCTTCTTTAATCATTTCACCATTGAAGATTGGAAAGAGTCCTTTCTGCCATATGGACACATATTTATCTAAGTTTATCTTTCCCTTATTCGCCACCAGCTCTGATCGACCATTGCTCCAAATTGCTTCCCGGACCATCACAGAATAGACACTATGTTCATTGTTGGTTGTAACCTTTTCACATCAATTTCCTGATCACAGAGTCTCCAGACCCACACTCGACCATCGAGCAAATCTGGACTCATCAGAAAATATGGCTGTGTCCCAAAATGCTAAAGACTTCTCCACTATCTCACTGGCCTAATCTTTTCTCCGCTTCATATTGGCTGCTTGAAGAAGTGGTTTCCTTCTTACTACTCTGCCATAGTAGCCAAGTTTTTGAAGATACCTGACCGCTGTTCTAGGACTGACATCAACATGTTTTGCTATGTCAGAGGCCTTTCAACAAGGATTATCCTCCACACTTCTCTTAACAAAACGAAAGGTCCTGTCAGAGGGCTCTGGTCGACGTGGTCAAGGTGATGTGGACTCCTTCCCCTCTCAGGTGAATTGCACAATCACTATATTGACTGTAGAATGTGGGATCCCAATGTTTTCTGCTATTTTACGTTGACTAAGTCCACCTTCAGATTGACCCACAATGCGGCCTCTTTGAAATTCGGATAGTTCCAAGGCTTCTTTTGTACGTGGCATGATTAAACAGTCACATATAGAACCTGAAACATAAATATGTTAATTAATAAAAGAAATATAAACCTTTTCAAGTTAAAATAAACATAACACGATGTTTTATGAGATGTCTATTTACTTCTGTCATGTGTGTGTGTGTGTGTGTGTGTGTGTGTGCGTGTATGTGTGTGTGTGTGTGTGTGTGTATGTGTGTGTGTGTGTAAAAGCATATATACTTGTATATATATATATGTATATATACCATACATACATATGTAGTGAAGCAATTATATAATTGTCGAACCATTTTAACCATTTAAGAGCATACACATAAGCGCACGCGCACACACATTCTTTTTCTTTCAATTCATAAGGTGTCAGAAATTTTCATCCGACTTCATTGATCTGGTCATTGACACAATTCTACTGCAACTGTTATGAATTGGTTTCTAGCAAGTTTTAATAGGTCCCAATAAGTTTTTCCTTCCCCTTCCTTTTATATTTTTGTTAATACTTCAGACACAGATCTACGGCATAGTTATTAGTTGACCTTTTGACACGAGCCACTGTTAGTTGCTGCAAGTTGTTTTGTTTGTCAATAGATATGTTTCACTGCTGCAATTTTGTTTTTTTTCTGCAATTTTATTTTTTCTGCAATTTTGCCTTTCCTCCTTTATTTTGTCATGGTGGTTGGTTTTTTAACATATGGAGACGTCATGCGTAAATGTATGCATAAAATATGTGAAATATATGCTCATAATATAAAGCAATTGAAGTTAGATTATTGGTAAGTTAATGTCTTCAACCTTATGGTAAAACGAAAGCAAAGAGGATAAAATAGATAAGGGAAATGGTGGTATGGAAACGTAGAAATACATGCACAAGCAGAAGAGCCTTAACTTTAAAGCAACTTACGAAGGCCCATGCTATGCAGTAATCTTGTATCAGAAGGTTAAAATAATAGTTTTTTTAAAGAAAGTAAAAAAGAAAAAGTAAAGATGCCTATAGCAACATGCCAGTAAATAATATTCAGCAATTGCAGCGGAATTGTGGAAATGAAAGTCGACATAAAGAAATAGATGGAAAGTCAATATAACAACTTTTGTGGTGTTCTTATATCGCTAAACTAACTCTTCTATAAGGTGTGTGTGTGTGTGTGTGTGTGTGTGTGTGTGTGTGTGTGTGCGTGTGAATATGCGCGCGCACGTGTGTGTGTATTTATTCAGACATGAATTCGAAGCTGTACATCGTCGAGGCATCCCAGCAAAGGGTGTTTTACACTATTTGTATATAGTCATGAACTGGCGATTCAGTTCGCCTACAATTCGGTTCAGGTGTTTTAACATCCGGCGCTGAGAAAGAGCCATTTCCACCGCGCCAAATTCCAGCCTACCGGTGAACAAGCAAAGCTCATACATTGTGTATATGTGT
>NC_068982.1:66306119-66307674 GCF_001194135.2 Octopus bimaculoides | reverse complement strand
TATATATATAAACATAATTAAGGGATCAGCAACAGTTGCTTCACTACATACCGAAGTTCAGAAATAGCAGCTAAAGTGCTGAAACTCCAACAGATAGCAGTACTTGCTATCTGTGGTGAAACAACTGTTGCTGATCCCTTAATTATGTTTATAAATGTATAAGAACTTTTAAATAAGTTCTTCACCGATAATGGTGTTTACATACCGAAGGGCTTGGTAAAAATTATTGATTATTAATTTATTAATAAACTAATAAATTGATAATCCTTTACCCTTTTATTTGTATATATATATATATATACATGTACACACACACACACGATAAACGTATGGTAATAAAGGTAATGGCAATGTTATATATATAAGAAAATGATGCTTGTATGAACTAGTAAGAGATCAAGTGTATGACAATATATAAAGGTGATGAATGCTCTATCGATCTAAAGAGAGAGAGTGTGTTGTTAAGTGAAATGGAAATTAGAGGGGGAAAAATAAGGGATTAATGGAGTAAAAATTACTTGTTTAAACTAAGTTAATATTATTACCAAGGTTTACTTCGATATCCACGCTCTATAGGTGTTGATACAAGGATTTACCAATGAATAAAATAAAGTGAAGGGATCTATTTTGTGTAGAGCAGTATTTTATAAGTAATAAAGTAGGGAGAAGAAAATATTTATATGTTTTGAATTCATCTTACGATAAACGTAAACAAACAAACTAAGATTGCTTTCAGAAGTTTTTGATATGTCTCAGAAAGTTAAAGAAGACATTTAAAATTCTCAGACGCAGAATAATGCCAATAATATAGTCTAAGCAGGATAAATTACCCCTATTTTTGCCGAAGAAAGTAAAGGCAACTAGGTAGATGGAAGTAAGAAGGAGCAATGAAATCAAAGGTATAAAGTTATGGGAGCACAACGTATTGAACATAGTTGAAAGTAATGTTTATGTTAAGTTAAATTGAAAGTGATGTTTAAATACATGTTATATAGACGTGCTGGATGTCCTAATTTGGATTCAAAAGATAGAAAGTGTTCAGATAACATATAAAGGTATAATTAACTTGTATCGCTTAAGTATGTGAATAACTAATAGATAAATAGGTAAGTTGTATCAGTTATATAAATTTGTAGGGGTTATTTATATGAACAAAATGTATGTGTTTGCTAATGTTTACATTTATATGCTCTTTCAATAAACGTATTTACCAGTTTATTCTTCGAGAATAAAATGAAGAACAGTTCCGTATTACATAACGGGCAAACTTTCTTACCTTTATCGTATGGTATTGATGTAGAGAAAATTAACCAGTCTAAATTAAATTGTATGTTGTTATCTTTAAGTTCCCAAATTAATTTGCTAAGACCCGTGGTGTTGCGTTTATTTCTATCCCTAAATGTAGAATAATGATTTGAGATTCTTCTGGAAATCGGCGAGGAGGAAGATCCAATGTAAAAAGATACATCGGTAGGGGTAGTGTACATGTATATGTATGTATATATATATATATATATGTGTGTGTGTGTGTGTGTGTGTGTGTGTTTATGTCAAC
>NC_068982.1:66304535-66305924 GCF_001194135.2 Octopus bimaculoides | reverse complement strand
ATATATGTATGTGAGTATGTATGTGTTTGTGTGTCTGTGTTTGTCCCCCCAACATCGCTTGACAACCGATGCTGGTGTGTTTATGTCCCCGTAACTTAGCGGTTCGGCAAAAAGAGACCGATAGAATAAGTACTAGGCTTCTAAAGAATAAGTCCTGGGGTCGATTTGCTCGACTAAAAAGGCGGTGCTCCAGCATGGCCACAGTCAAAAGACTGAAACAAGTAAAAGAGTAAAAGAGTATATATATATATATATATATACACACACATGTATATGTATGTATATATATATATATATATGTGTGTGTGTGTGTGTGTGTGTGTGTGTTTATGTCAACACTACATGTATAAATACAAGATTATTTCCTCTTTGCAGTCCCATTATACATAGAACACTTTTCTCCCATTTTCAATCTGGTTTTAAATCATTTTATTGACTTCCCATTCTAAATTCTAATTTTCTATTCTTCCTTCTTATAGGAAGAATATATATATATATATATGAGGGGTGTATGAAAAGTCTTGAGCCTCAAAAAAACGAAACATAGTACAAGACTTCTGATGATTAATTTTTCAACATAGTCCCTCTCGATAGTTGAACACTTTCTCCAGCGGTGCTGAAGCGCCATTATCCTGGCGTAGAGGAACTCTTTTGTTTGAGACTCCAAGAAACTTCCTACAGCATCTATGACGTCATTGTCACCGGCAAAATGGTGACCAGCCAGGGCTTTTTTCATTTTTGGGAATAGATGAAAGTCAGAGGGGGCTAAGTTTGATGAATAAGGTGGATGGAGAACAAGTTCGTATCCACAATCATGAATTGTTGCCATGGCAACCACTGAGGTGTGGGCTGGAGCATTGTCGTGATAAAAAAAAGGACTCCTCTGGTGAGCATTCCCGGCCTTTTTTCTTTGATTGCGTCTCGGAGGCATTTCAGTAGCTGAGAATAATACAGCCCTGTGATGGTGTGACCCTTTTCAAGGTAATCGATCAGCAAGACAACTTGAGAATCCAAAAAAACTGACGCAATGACCTTGCCAGCTGAAGGAATGATCCTGGCCTTCTTTGGGGTAGGAGAAGATGTGTGCTTCCACTGCTCTGATTGTTCTTTGGTTTCAGGCTGGTAGTGATGAACCCAACTTTCGTCCATAGTAATGAAACGAGCAAGAAAATTCTCTTCATCAGCTTCAAACAGTTCCAGATTGCTCGTGGACAAAATGCACCTGGTGCATTTCTATTCAGGAGTCAAAAGGCGAGGGACCCACCTTGCAGAAACCTTTGAGAACCCAAGTTCTTTTGTCACAATGCTGTCTGCTCTTTCAGTTGAGATGCCCAGTCTCTCGGCTATCTGACGAGATGATATTCGACGATCTTGCGTTATCATACCAAG
>NC_068982.1:66301109-66303533 GCF_001194135.2 Octopus bimaculoides | reverse complement strand
ATATATATATATATATATATATATACGCTCATGTATTTGAATGTTTGCACATATCCGCATATTTCTATCCCCATACTCATGTGCATATGCATATATGCATACAAAGATGTATACTTGTATGTATATTAGTATGTGTGTGTGTGTGTGTGTGTGTAAGCACGCACATACATACACACACGCATATGCAAATACGCACACAAACTTACCCACTCACTCCCACGTACATAATGTGTGGAGTATGTCGGTAACAGCGTATGTATCGACGTAAACGTCTGCGTTGCGCTTGAGCCTGTGTGTGTGCGCGACGGTACCCGCGTGCGTGTGTGTGACGGTACATGCACGTGTGTATGTGTGACGGTACGTGTGTGTGTGTGACGTACGTGTGTGTGTGTGTGTCTGTGTGTGTGTGTGTGTGTGTGTGCAGGCGTACAGAAGAAAGTTCTGACGTCTGTTTTGCCTAAGTATGACTACCTGTCTGCTGCTTACCTGGCAAAAAAGCAAACATTTAACAACCAGCGAAACAAATTGATATTCTCGTAAGAGTTGAATGCCTTGTAACGTCATAACACACCTACACACATACATACACACGCACATACATGCACATACCCGTACACAATTAAACACATACACACGCACACGCGATCGCGCTTTCCCGTACAAGTTCACGCCATCACACCACACACTAACATGTAGATTTCCACACATCATACACACACACACACACACACAAACATACCAACAAGCACGCACACATATACTAACATAATGTGACGTACACACACATATACACACGTACACGCGCGCACACATGCACACACACATACACACACAGAGGTACACCCTTTTACTTTCACCGTATATGTTCACGTCATCATACACATACGCACAAAGTTATGCACACACAAACGCGCGCGTGCGCATACACTAATATATCGAGAAATGCACTCATACATACACTTTCAAGGCGGTGCTACAGCAAGGCCGCAAACAAATGACTGAAACCAGTAAGAAATACAAGATAGTAAAGTATTATGGTACACACATAACTATATATTTATTGTCAGACATACGCACTTTCACTTTCACCCTATATGTTCACAATCACACACACACACACACACACACTCACACACACATACATACATATAACAACACAAGCACATAATTTCACTTCTACAAACACACACATAAATGCATAATGACCTCAGCACTCATCTTCATTGTATATGTTCAAAGTAAAACACACACACACACACACCTACACTAACACTCACACTCACACACACACACTTCACTGTGTATGTTAACACAAACATATGCATACACACATATACGAGGCATACATACCTATATGTTCTTAAACTGGCTACATATTTATACGTTACTGTACATACTAATAATATACAGTACCAAACATGCAAACCGACATTCACAGCAATATGCATAAACACACACACACACACACACACACACACACACACACACACACACACACACACACACACACACATATACACGTATACATGGATGTACTAATAGACTGTCATATAGATACGCTCCACCGTATAATTTACGTCTATATAAACACGTGCAGACACGTACGTACATATAGATAGATAGATAGATAGATAGATAGATAGATAGATAGATAGATAGATAGATAGATAGATAGACAGATGGATGGATGGATGGATGGATGGATAGATAGATAGATAGATAGATAGATAGATAGATAGATAGATAGATAGATATCCCAAAAGACGCATTTCGCTAACAATACACACATAGAAATTCACACAACACTCACGCATTGATATAGCATTATATTAGCACACATATATCATTAAATTAATACACATATGCACATATATCATTACATTAACACACATATTAGCTGGACGAAATGCTTAGCAGTATTTTACCCATGATTATGTGCCAAGTTCAAATTCCGCCGAGGTCAACTTTGCCTTTCATCCTCTCGGGTTCGATAAATTAAGTACCAGTGAAACACCGGGGTCGATGTAATCGATTAGTCCCCTCCTCCGAAATATCAGGCCTTGTGCCTATAGTAGAAAGGATTATATCAACACACGTACATACATGCGCACACACACACACGTAAACATAACTTGTCGGTAATTGTCTCACACATACATACCAAAAGTTATTTATATATTAACGGGCACACGCATAATACATAAATATATATTAACAAATACGCACACATACACAGGCACACAAAAACACACACATATACGTAGTAATATTTATATATTCACACAAACACACATACACGCATGCACATACACACGTATGCACAAACACACTGACACATGCAAAAATCTGCGGCAGACTAATAAACTAAATTATGTGTATGCATGTATGTATGTATTTATGTATGTATGTATGTATGTACGTATG
>NC_068982.1:66300864-66301099 GCF_001194135.2 Octopus bimaculoides | reverse complement strand
ATAGATAGATAGATAGATAGATAGATAGATAGATAGATAGATATCCCAAAAGACGCATTTCGCTAACAATACACACATAGAAATTCACACAACACTCACGCATTGATATAGCATTATATTAGCACACATATATCATTAAATTAATACACATATGCACATATATCATTACATTAACACACATATTAGCTGGACGAAATGCTTAGCAGTATTTTACCCATGATTATGTGCCAAGTTC
>NC_068982.1:66298652-66300750 GCF_001194135.2 Octopus bimaculoides | reverse complement strand
TGTATGTATTTATGTATGTATGTATGTATGTACGTATGTATGTATGTATATATATATATGTATGTATGTATATATGTATGCATATGGTTATGAATGTATGTATATATGTTTACATATTGTTATGTATGAATGTATGTATGTATGCATGGATGCATGTATGTACGTATGTATATATGTGTATACATATTTATGTATGCATATATGAATGTATGTACATATGTACATATGTATTTATGTATATATGAATTTATGCATGTATGTATGGATGCACGCATGTATGTATATACTAATGCATGAATGTATGTTTGTATGAATGCATGTATGTACTTATGCATATAAGTATGCATATGTGTATGCATGTATGTGTGTATGTATGTATGTATGTATGTATGTACGTATGTACGTATGTATACATGTATATATGTACGCAAATATACAGAGATATATGTATTGTAACAGTGCGGTGGTGATGCACACACATGCATGCATATCCATACATACACAAACATATATGCGTACATATATACGTACATATGTACACACATACGTCCCATCACACACACACACACACACACACACACAGGCAGCAGTTGCCACCATTTTGCTCATCACGGAGCCATCATTTATGGTAAAAACACAATTCGCCGACGGGACTAATTCTCAGAAAGCGTCTACGTGGTTGCCATGGAAACAAGACTCGCTGCTAATATGGCGAGGGCTTACAGGTATATATATGTATGTATATATGAGGTGCGCACCCGTATGTACCTGTGTATATGTGTGTGTGCAAATTAACGTTATGTAGCAATACATACATGCATGTGGGAGTGTATGTGTGTGTGTGTACGTGCGTGTGAATATAGAGAGAGCGCTACATAACATAAATATGTATGTATTGACAGGTATGTATAAATGTTTACATATATATATATATATATATATATATATATGTATGTATATTTATATACCACACACCAAAGTAAGAAGTCAGTTGTTCTGATCGCAGGATGCTGATAACTGAGAAGTGCGGGTTATGCATATTTGAGTGCGCGCGCGTGTGCGTATATGTCTGTGTGTGTGTGTGTGTGTGTATAAGTATGTGTGTGTGTGTATAAGTATGTGTTTATATATGCATATGTACATAGACACACACACACACACACACACACACACATACATACAGCATAGTGGGGAAATGAGTTTATTTGAATGATGATAGCTGAGAAGCAGTTGTTGATGTATGCTTGTGTGTGCATGCATGTGTGTACGTACATATGTGCCTCTGTGTGCGTGCACGCGTGCGCGTATGTGTGTATAAATGCACTTATAAGTTTGCGTATATGATATGTGGTATCTGATCATGTATGTATGTATATGTATGAATTCTCATGTTCGTGGTTTGTATATCCTACTGACAGCCATCACAGAAATGATGTACCCAAACTTTATATAGTCTTCTTTATAAAGCTTCGTCTTCACTTGCCCTGAAAGGACCCTGTTTCGCTGCCATTTCATTCGTTTACCTTAATATGTGCGTTTGTATGAGTATGTATGTATGTATGTATGTATGTATGCATGTATGTATGTATGTATGTATGTATGTATGTATGTATGTATGGGTGTGTGATTGTGTGTGTGTAGGAGGGCTAGTTTTCATCTTATACATGTTTCAGTCATTAGACTATGGTCATGCTGGGGCACCGCCTTGAAAGGTTATAGTCGAATGAATCAACCCCAGTGCTTATTTTTTTTAAAAGCCTGGTACTTATTCCACCTGCTGCTTTTGCCGAACCGCTATGTTACGGGTCGTAAATAAACCAACATCGTTTGTCAAGCTGTGATGGGGGATAAACGCAAACACAAAGGCGCGCACATACACACACGCACACATACACATATATATGTATATATATATATATATACATACATATGTGTGTGAAGGGCTTCTTTCAGTTTCCGTCTATCAAATCCACCCACAAGCCTTTGGTCGACCCGAGGCTGCAGTGGAAGACACTAACCCAAGGTGCTAAACAGTGGGACAGAACCCGGAACCATGTGGTTGGTAAGCAAGCTACTTACCACACAGCCACTCTGTGTG
>NC_068982.1:66296760-66297593 GCF_001194135.2 Octopus bimaculoides | reverse complement strand
ACACACACACACACACACACACACACACACACACATATATATATATATACATATATACGACGGGCTTCTTTCAGCTTCCGTCTACCAAATCCACTCACAAGGCTTTGGTTGGCCCGAGGCTATAGTCGAAGACACTTTGCCCAAAGTGCCACGCAGTGGGACTGAACCCGGAACCATGTGGTTGGTAAGCAAGCTACTTACCACACAGCCACTCTGTGTGTGTGTGTGTGGTGTGTATATGTATGTATGCATATATATATATGTGTGTCTGTGTGTGTGTGTGTATAGAGAGAGACAGAGACAGACAGACAGAGGAGAAAGGTTGTTGTGGCTGTTTAGCACCAAGTCAGATCTGATCGAGCTGACGTATAATCAAAGGTATTCCAGCCGTGACCATCCCATTTTTTCTTCGTGTGTTGCGTCTAGAACTATACAATCCATTAACACTGTTCTAGGGCGTGAGAAGTTCTCTCTCTTAAAATCAGTACCAAAAGAAATTCACCCCACAGTCTCTATAGACACACCGATTAGGGTAGACAAATAAAATGGCAGAAAACCAGGGATCCTTTCATTGCGAGTATTTTCATCTTTTATTTGTTCCAGTTAATGGACTACAGCCAGGGTTTAATCTAACAAATCGACCCCGGCACTTATTTTTAGGTGTGCCACTTTTTCTTTTGATCGATTTTGTTGACCCGCTTAGTGACGAGGATGTAAACAAACCATCATCGGTGTCAAGTGGTGGTGGTGGTGGTGGTGGAGGTGGTGGTGGTGGTGGTGGTGGTGGTAGTGGTGGTGGGCAAATACAAACACACACACACATACACCTATAT
>NC_068982.1:66293178-66296548 GCF_001194135.2 Octopus bimaculoides | reverse complement strand
TATATATATATATATATTTATACGACGGGATCCCACACAGTGTCCGTCCATCAAATTTACTAGCAAGGTTTTGCTCGGCCCGTGGCTATAGTAGAAAGAACTTACCTATGTTGCCGTGCAGTTGGACTGAATCCGAAAGCACATGGTTGCAAAGCGCGAGACTTTACCAGACAGCCATGCATGCCTATGATAGAATTTTGTAAAGAAGTTATAGTATCGTATATCACTCATGCTGACGGCCAGTAACTTATAACCCTCTGCATAATACAGATATGACCCATATGCTCCCACGTTCGGGACGGTATTTCTGCTACAGACACACAGGCATCCTAGACCACCGCATCAAGAGAAAGGCTCTTTGCCCCACTTACAGACACGCTCCAGCCTCTGTCTGATTTATGTATGCTACTCCCTGTTCTTTTCCCCCTCCCTCCTTCCTCTCTTCTCCTCCTTTCTTTCCCTCTCTCTTTCTCTCTCTCTCTCTCTCTCTCTCTCTCTCTCTCTCTCTTTCTCTCTCTCTTCTTCTCTCTCGCTCGCTCGCTACTACACTGGCCTTACTTTTCAGAGCTACCGGTCTTGTGACTCTGCCAGTTGTGTAGTAAGGGTGAGGGGAAAAGACGGGGGTTATCCGTCTCCGACGGCACTTTTATAGAGGCGGCATTTATAGGTTTTATGTATAAGCCTGTATAGGGGGTGGCAAACTCAAGGGCTTCTCCGAGCCACGCATACTCTATCTACGCCACAGGTAACCTTCACTCAAACACGTCTCTCCTCCTCTCATCACCCATGTTGTGGTCACACACTCCTTCAGACGCTGCACTAACCACTACGCTCAGTCCTTCCTCCTCTGAACGTTGGCCCATTTGAAATCCCTCCTTGCACAAGTCTTTCTTGCAGTTGTTCTCTAGTAATAGTTTAAGCGGAACATTACCAGCATCAATCTCGCCCATCTCCGAGAGCATGCGGAGGCCATAGGCCTTGCCTCATCCTTCAGACCAAGCTCGTAAAAAGACTGGCTGAGCAACCTCGTAAAGAGTACCACGTTGGTTCCTGAAGGAAGAGAAGTATTTTGTTTATCTCCTTTTCTTTTCTCTTTTTTATTTATATTTCTTATCTTTCGTTTGTCTATCATGTGGCTTAGTGGTTAGCGTATTTGGCTCACGATTGTAAGGCCGTGAGTTCGATTCCTGGAGGTGCATTGTGTCCTTGAGCCAGACACTTTATTTCACGTTGCTCCAGTCCACCCAGCTGGCAAAAATGAGTTGTACCTGTAATTCAATGGGCCAGCCTTGTCACATTCTGTGTCCCGCTGAATCTCCTTGAGAATTATGTTAAGGGTACATGTGCCTGTGGAGTGCTCAGCCACTTGCACGTTAATTTCACGAGCAGGATGTTCCATTGATTGGATCAACTGGAATCTCATCGTCGTAACCAACAGAGTGCCAATTATGATTCATTACAGTGTGAAAAAAAACTGTTTTGCAGCCTTTATGTTCAAACCCTGACATGGTCCACTTTGCCTTCCCACCGTCTGGGGACGATACAATAAAGTGTTAAACATGTACTGCAGCCGCCCCATATTTCTATAATACACCCTAGATACGAATGGAATTATGATAGAAGATAAAATATGTCTATATGTCTATGTGTTCTTTCTTTTTCCCTTTTTTCCTTGCGCTCTCTCATTCTCACACATATATTCGAGGCAATGAAGGAGCCTCTATGTGGTAGACTGAACCGCTAGAAATTACAGCCAAATCTCCTATAAATCATGCGTATTGTCTTAAATAATGACGAATACATTTGGCAGGTGAGTTTCAGATATGCAAAATCAGTAAATTAATAACTAAAGAGATGACATAGTCATGACTAAAACACCTTTGACCACAGGTCTGTCTGCTCCATTCGGCACACCTGCAGCAAAACAACAATGACAATAGCCCTCTAATAAACGGAATGATTTCATTAGATTTGTGTTTGTGTGTGTATTGACGTTTTTCTGTAAATAGTTGCTCTATAAGCATGTAACAGTTCACTCTTTCTGGGATCGAACACAAAATTTTCTATGTGCAAATAGCAGTCTGAACAACAATTCTACATTTGAGAACAAAATAACTCCATGTGCTAAATCACCCATGCAAACATGTAGACACGCCTTTCGACATTTATTCCAGTCAATGACATCTCGCTGCAGTTGTGGTAATTGTTGTCAAACATCAAAAGTCCACTGGTATTTGTTTGATATATGCACCAAAATGTATGTAGAACATCCTAAAAGGTACTTATATCCAGCCTGCATCTTGACTCCTCTCGAGACATTGGCTTGTGTTGTGACAGGAATTCGTGATCAAAGGCATCATGGTTTTTAAAACAAATCTTACACGTTATGCCTTTCCATTCTAACGCCTTTTTCTCACATGCATACTTGCTTATTTCTCTCACATATGTTTAGACAAAAATATTAACAAAAACTTGATAAAGAACGCACGCACATCTCTCTGTAAATAAAATTACACAAATGTAACTGCATTTTAGACCTTTATATTCTTTTATTTGTTTCAGTTATTGGATTGCAGCCATGCTAGGGTACCGTCTTGAAGGATTTATTCGAACAAATCAATCCCAGTTCTTATTTTTTAAAGGTTTGCACTTGTTCTTTAGACAACTTATTTCGAACCCCTAAGTTACGCAGACGTAAACAAAATCAACACCTGTTGTCAAGCGGTGGCTGGACAAATACCAAGACACATACATAAATAATGTACACACACACACATAACGCAGACCATCCACGTTTTCACTACAACAGTGTATTAAGTATTTTCATGTTTACATACGCAAAGCACTCTCCATATTTACTACATATATACATATGCACGTGCATAAGCACGCACGCTCACACACACACACACACGCACATGTAGAGAGAATGAGAGAGAGAGTTTTTTGCATTATAATATTTTGAATGGAGTCACACTGTCTATACGAGATGGAAACGAAGTTGCTGCACAAAACGAGACATTATCAAAACATACTGGCGCCTCTTAAACTATCTAATTGCAAATTAATGGAACCTGTGACTTTCTCGTTGATTGCGCCATCGTTTCGTTCACAATTATCATTCGTTTTTGCAAATGTTATATATATATATATATTGCATTTATAAGGCGTGATGTATGAACGAAATCTATGGTCAATACGACCTGGAAAAAAACAACTATAACTAGCAATATAGATTTCTTAAATTGCACAGCTAGTGCAACACTTGCAAGAGATTTGCACCCGTTGCACCGTGTCTTATTTCACATAGTTGCAGTTATACACACACACACACACACACACACACACACACACACACATATATATATAT
>NC_068982.1:66284808-66287308 GCF_001194135.2 Octopus bimaculoides | reverse complement strand
CTGGAAGATGTTGTAGAAAAAAAATTTGGACGGGCTTCATTGTTGGGCTGAGAGAAGGACGCACAAAATAGAGCTTTCAAAAGAGGGTGCACGCTGAATACCCTGGCATCGGGTCAGGTAACAGGCTACAAGACTTAAAAGAGACGACGGTGGAGCATGTATGTGACCACTATACTTGCTAGAAATAGCAATCAAATTCCCTCAAATAACACCTTTCCATCTTTAAGCAGGAAGAACATATTGTGCAATGTAGTCTTAAATATGCATCAAGTGAAAAACAAATCGATCATAGATAGGACAAGTCTATTGGTCGTAGCTTTCCAGCTGTTAGGTGAGCTGAAAGCAATGTGAAAAGGGGGTGAGATGTCCAAAATCACAACAAAAACCCATAGTGATTTGAACGCACAAAGTATGAACCAGTATTCTAATACCAGATCCATTAGGCTCTCAAACTGACAAATGCCAGCCTCACTCACCACAAAATATTACTGAAATTTCCCCCAACCTACCTCCTTTTTAGTAATGATAAAACAAAAGATGGCTTGCCTCCATATAATTCTTCTTTCTTGCTATTGTGTTAGACAAATTTGAAAGTTTACGAACATTTTATTAAACCCTCACCTATGAGAAACAATGCTTCAGTCAATTTCATCTAAAATTATGGAAATTTCTTTTTTCTGTTACATCCGTCTCGTGAGGCAGGTGTAATAGTACAAATTTACCGAAAAAGGCCACGGAATTGAACGGGGTACAAAAATGTTTAAAAAAATTGAATCAATGGATAAAAAGTCCTTCTCAGAAGGAAACAACCACTCAAATCCTTGCCCTTTTCCTTCTCCATGAAGTAGTGACAGCTATTCTGAAAGTTTGCCAATCAAAATTTGAAAATGGTTGTAATTAGTAAAAAATTAACCATAATATGCTGCATGGTATCCCCATAATTATCGCCCATTTGTTTATGGTAAAATATAAATAATTCCGTAAGCTTTTGAAAACTGGACGAGAAAGTCTCAATCCTTATCATTCAGATGTTACTTGCTGTCTTTTCAACTTCGGGTTTTAATCTTAAACTTCTGCAATAACACTAACGTTCATTTAGATCAGTGGTTCTCAACCAGGGTCCATATGGCCCCTGAAGGTCCAAATAAGATTTTGAGGGATCTACACAACAAAATAGTGAACCGGGGATCCACAACAGCTGTTTAAGGGATTCTGAAAAAAATTTGATTTAGATGTATGTATTGGTATGTATTGCAAGAAACAGCATTGTTTCTTTCTCTAACATTTTACATAGTTCAACTTACGCTAGTGAATGTGTGATAAGCAAAAATAGGAATTTTGAAAGGAGTTTCTATAAAACTAGTTTTCGAAACATTAAATGGCCAGGTGGGGTCCACCAGAATAAAATAGTAATGAAAGGGGTCCGTAGATGAAAAATGGTTGAGAAGCTCTGATTTAGATGAAAATATATTGCTGACTCATCTAGAATTGAACCTAAAACCTATATTTTAAACTAAACATTGAGGGGAAACAACAAGAACATGTTTTTAAAAAAAATTGAAAAGTGAGTAACTTATTACTCACTTATGGTTCTCCCTTTTCTTTTCTTTTTGCATATATCTCGCATGTTTGTAACAATAATGACTTTAAATACATACATTTGGTCTCTTAGAATTTTTTTAAATAACAGCTCGATGATGGAATTTGTTTCTTAGAGAAACCATCCCCTTCTTTATAGTTCCATAAATACACAGTCATGCCCGAAGCATGAATGTATGTATGCTTTTATGGGCATTGATATATTTGTAGACATATGTAAATCAACACACAAGTTCATGTACGAAATCACATACATACATGCATATTTGTGTGGATGTGTGTGAGTGCGTGTATGATTGTATGCATTTATGTCATTGCATGTGTGAATCTGTGTGTGTGTGTATATATATATATGTGTGTGTGTGTGTGTGTGTGTGTGTGTGTGTGTGTGTGTGTGTGTCTGTGTGTGTGTGTGTGTGTGTGTATGTATGTATGTATGTATGTATGTATGTGGAGAGATACAAACACACAGACTAATCAGATTAGTCTAACTTTGATCAACATATGCTATATTAGCACTCGGATCTTGTTCAAAACGGGGGCACCAGTATTTTCTTAACGAAACACTTTGAAACTTGGGACACTGGTAGAATGTGTCATATAAAACATCTTTTTCTCTTAGTCTTCTTAACAAAAAAACGTACATCGCAAGTTATTTCATGTTAAAGTTGTCGTATTTCTGTAATTTCAACCAATGACTGACGTCCATTCAGCCGTAAAAATTAAGTGCTGACTACGTAAACAAACGATTCTCGGCGGTGATAAAATTATTATTTCCTTGTCAAAAAATGGCTGAAGCATATTGGCAGTAGCTAATAAACCTTTCTATTATAGGCACAAGGCATGGTTTTTGAGGGAAGGAGCAAGTCAATTAGGGTTAGGATTAGGGTTAGGGTTAGGG
>NC_068982.1:66279481-66284411 GCF_001194135.2 Octopus bimaculoides | reverse complement strand
AAAAAAAAAAAAAAAAAGACAAGGGATGCAGTTAAAACGCCTAATGTGACAGCTGAATCGGACTCATCAGAATTAACAACGAAAATGCAACTTACATGATATGCTGTTGTCTGAAAATCTTATCACAATATTATGGACGTATGAGGCACGACGTGTCGACCAAAATACTATACAGCGCAATCTGTAGAAAGTATCGCCCTGAAGATTAAAATATAAGTTACAATGATGTTAGATATTGAACAGAATCGTTGGAGTGTAGGACAAAATGCTTTGCGGTATTTGTTCCAATTTTTTATTTTGTTTAAGCTCAAACCTGATCAAGGTGTATATTGCTTTTGACCGTTCCGGGCGTCAATAAAATAAAGTACCAATCAAGTAGTGGTTCGATTTAATCCAACACCAAACATGCAGCTTGGAGCTAGCTTGGTAGAAAAGTACACCAAATTCCTCAGATGTCTCCGAAAATTAATAAATTTAACGGTCATTCCTATTGGATAAACAGAATTAAATTAAAGACAAACCGAAACTTAGAGCGTCAGGTGATGGGTTGGGGGATAAGCTACAAAATACATGCACCAACGTCTGCAAGTATTCAAGAACTAAAACTAATACAAAAATTGGATATCTGGCACCAAAAAGACGAAAATCATTCAGAACAAAGGGGGAAATCTTCCTCAAAGAAAGAGAGAAAATAGCTGGTATGATTTGATCGATCGGCGACGATGAAGATAGTATATTTATAATATGAAAGCATCTTTATTTTATAATGACCAATATAATTGCTGGCTGGTTGATTTCTCCAGTCAGGATTTACACTGTGTAGAAGAGGAGGCGAGTAAAAGCGATCTACTGAGAGAGTTAGCACAATAAAGAGATACAGGGAAGGATCTTGTAACTTTCTGAAAACTGCACATTTTTTAAATGAAATTTTGCAAAGATATGTTACTCTAGAGTAGATTGCGATTGTGCTGATAAACTTCAGAAAAATAACATACATTTTCTACAAATATACAAATGAGAAATTTGTTTTATTTAATATTATTTTAAGATAAATAGATTTTTTTCTCTTGACAATTAGAATTCGTTTCATCATTTTGTATAAACACCAAGAAGTTTGATGAAAGTTTAAATTATAATTATTGTACGTATGTCATATTTCCTGATATTTCCTATGGTGGAAAAAGTATATTTCCAGGGTTATCCGTCATATGACGGATGACTTTTTGCCATTATGTATTAGGAGAATGTTTCTGCCAAAACCTTTGTAAAAGTGCAGGCAAACATACCAAATTTATGATCTAGGATTGAGAAAAAAAAAGTATGCGAGTGGAAATGTGTTGTTCAATAAATGTTAATATAATGGAGAGGATAACAAAAAAGTTCTGTCAAAATAAGAAATCTACAGGTACTACACCTGGGCTATAATTTTAGATCTATACCCATTATTTTTTGCCGCACTAGGTTATGTAACTAACTGCTTCAGCATCAGTATTCAGAAGCTGGGCTACACAGAATTAGAATGGGCGTGATTAAATAAGAAATTGTAATTACAATTTATTACGGAACAGGGAAAATATGCAAAACATGCTAGAAGTTTCGTTTGCAATATGTGCATACATATATATACACCCGTATAGATATACAATTATTGATATGTATACATAGCTATATATCTTATATGCATACATATATACATATATGTATTCATATCTAAGTGCATATATAAGCCAAAGAATACAAATTCACATATGTAAGCAGATACCTATATGCATACTTCCTACATGGTTAATGTTGTCTCAATTCCAATAAAAGTGTCTTCTTCCTCGAATATAAACTGGTTCTTTCACTACTGGTGAGAAATTTTAAAAATAAAATCGGAATAATGAACATCCATACATGTATATATGATTGTCTACATAAGCACGCATCCATGCAAAAACATATCCATATTAACGTATATACATATATGCAAACAAGCATACCAGCATATTTGGATACCTACACATTAGATACATGCATATATGCATACTAACATCTCAACGTACATACATACATTCATACATACATACATACATACATACATACATACATACATACATACATACATAGTCCTGTCTAATAGAACGATATCAGATCTATTGTGCTTGCACTGGATTAATGATTTTATTAGAATGTTATTTTTAAAGATATGCGTATATTCTAGTTTTGGTGTACATACATACATATTGTATTCAACGGAGGCCTGGTGATGCACCGTTAAGTGAGTATGAACGTCTGCATGTATGCATAGAGAAGTTCAAGCTGAACAACATCCTTGTCAGTCTCACCGATCTCAGAGGACCTGCGAAGATCATGGGCATTTTACCCACTCTTTGATTACGTCAAATCTTCTTGTGATCCGACTATATTGATGTCGGTATCGAGTTTACGAGTCACCAAAGGCTAGCCTCCGTGTCATACGTTCCCTACAAAAGTCGAGTTCATATTACATAAGAACATTGTGATGCAACGTTTTTTATTTCTTCTTTTTTTTTTTACCTCAAATGGTCCTGCTTTATTCAACGTTATCCCGAAAAACATTTAAAGTAAATAAAGACCCACAACATTCAAACGGTACCTAGAAAAATGAATCCAAGAAGTACCAAACAAACCACCAACACCTGGATACATCTCAGACGACATATCTGCTCGACTTGTCCATGGTGTCCTGAAATGTGTTTTGAAAGACCAATCCAGGCGGTGCTATCAAGTTAGTCATGGGCTGGCTGATAATAGCAGAAACCAATCTAAGTTATAATTGTGTGTGTGTGTGTGTGTGAGAGAGAGAGAGAGAGAGAGAGAGAGAGAGAGAGAGAGAGAGAGAGAGAGAGAGAGAGAGAGAGAGAGCACGTGGGGTGCATTAGTAACAAACTGAAAAACAGCATTCAGTATCGAGAAATGGATGAACAATTATTTTCAATATCATTTTTGTTAATTTTCTGGTACTTGAGATTTCCTACTGAAAGAGATCAGTATTTTTTCAATAATAGATATCTACCTATTATTGAAAAAATATGGACATACATACAGACAGACAGTCAGTCAATCAGTCAGCCGTTAGTCTCACGAGGCCATGGGTCTGCTGTGACTGCATCTAAAGGCACAATCTGCCAGTCTTGTCCTGGTGCTGTTTTTCCGCCGGGATTTCTTTTCGTCATCAGCAATCCCCACCTTCTCACATCTTTTTAAACCATTTTTTGGTTCTAGTTTCAATTGGGATGGATTACCAGCAGTGTCCTCCAACCTTTCAAAGTTCCTATAAAGAGACATCATATCTCTCTTGCAGATATATTTGAATCGGAGCTGGAATGGCCTTCTTGCTCTCTTGCTGGAGGCAAGTTCCTTATATGGCAAGTCTTTCTGGATCCTCTTATCTGACATTCGATGTACGTAACCTAATGAAGATGTCGTTGTTGAAGTATAAGGAAGCCGGGTATCTGGGTGCACATGTCAGGACCTCATTGTTGATGATTTTGATTAGTTTTCTTGATGTTCAACATTTGTCTCAGGTATTTAACATCTTCCATCTACGTAGCATATAATAGATCTTGGACATCAAGGACAGCGTCTTCACACCAGAATCTTTTTGTGACCTAACTAGGTTGAATCCTTCAAGGCCGATTAACCCACCCACGACCGGTTGCACACACACACACATATATATGTACATATACGGTGTATATATATGTAAATGTATGTGTATATATGTGTATGTGTGTGTGTGTACATTAATGTTACCGAGGTCGACAGCAACGCCCGCAGCACCAGCACCAGCGCTACGGCCACAGATGACGACCACACCAGCAGCAACAAGACCAACACTACGGCCTGGGATGAGTACTGCAGCGGCAACAACTACAGCGACAACGCCGGACCCACGGCCTGTAATAACAGCACCGATAACAGCTCCAACAACAGCAGTGGCAACAACAACTCCAGGTCCAGAGCCAACAGAAGATACACCAGAAGCGTGAACACAATATACACTCAAGTTTGGAGATACATCGGGTCGGCCAGAACTGCCTTTAAGCGGCGCCTGTACAACCACAGGTTCTCTTTTAGGGTTCCGGAAAGACGTTACATCACCTCTCTGAGCAGACACATGTGAGCCTTAAGGATGAAGGAACTTAATACGAAATAAAATGGAGGATCAAAGAACAACCGGAGTCCTATATAAACGGGAACAGATGATGCATAGCAGAGCGGACAAGGATCCCTAAAGACTCACTGGCCCCAAGATTTCTCTTAAACTCGACGCACGAGATCTATAGCCCTTGCCTCCATTTCAAACGTTACTTGATGCAGGCGTGGGATTCCTCGTACGTCGATTAGGGCTGTAAAACATACTTGCAGACTGGAACCAGCCTCAGGGCAGAGATTCCCTGTTTGTCCTTCAAGTCCATAAGATTTGCCAACCAAACTAGTCTAAGGGTGGTGACTTGTCCAGTTTGAGGCTCAAACAATGTTATTATTCTTTTGTTTACAAATTATGTGACCGTAATGGTTTCCTACCTCCAGTTTGGAGAGAGGTTATATGCCGCGGCCATTGGAGTCTGACGAGTCGTCTATAAAGCTAAGCGCTTTATGGATGCGAAACCAGTGGTCACTATAATCGGATATATATTTAACTTCATGTAAATACATTACTGCTCTAACTTTTAGAGTGTGCTTCTTTTTCGGATGTATGATCCACTGACACGATATATATATATATGGGGGAGTTGACAAAGGAAAGAGGCGCTCAACATATTTAATAAGAGTTATATATTACTTAAAACAGTTTGATTCGGTTCTATGTGACTTAAAGTTTCATAGGCCTCTTACGGAAATCCAGCTCGTCGAGCTCAGTTACCCTAATGATAATAATATATATGTATATATATATATATAT
>NC_068982.1:66274982-66277952 GCF_001194135.2 Octopus bimaculoides | reverse complement strand
ATATATATATATATATATATATATACATATGAGTGTGTGTGTGTGTGTGTATGTATGTATGTATGTTTGTATGTATGTGTGTGTGTGTCCACCACAGCCTGACTACCGGTGTTTATGTCTCCGTAAACTAGCGGTTCGGCAAAAGGCCGACAGAATAAGTACCAGGCTTAAAAACTAAAAAAAAAGTTTTGAGATTAATTCATTCGACTAAAAATTCTTCAAGGCGATGCACCAGTATGGCCGCAGTCTAGTGACTGAAACAAGCAAAAGAATGAAAGAAATACTAAATTCTGAAAGTTGAAATCAATAAATTTATAAATAAATTGTTAATTATAAAATGTATGTCAATGCATCACTGGATGCGTATAAAACTCTCTGAGTTTATATCCACATTTAATTTTTTGAAATATAAGCTTACATTCTTTGTTTTAACCATAATTAGCCATCAAAAGAATGAAAAGAAAAGTTTCAAAGTTTCATTTTCTGACGGGAATAGTTTTTTTTTTTTTTTTTTAAACAATCTTTTTAAAAAATTTAATTATTTTTAATGGCTTCAAAAATTATAAAATTCTTTAGCAATTAAACCATCGTTGATTAATTCTTTCTTAATCTTTTCATCACATTTACGTTAAATTCACAGCATCCACATGCATACTTATATATTATATATATATAATATACATACAAAATATATGTACACACACATACATAGATGTGAGTTTATGTGTGTGTGTTCATTTATGTATGTAGACACATACACACACATGTATAGACACGTGTGTATGTATTTGTGTGTCTGCGTATATATGTATCGCGGAGCGAAATTCTCAAACAGCTTTGTCCATATTCGGGAAAGTTCGGTAACTTCTAAGACTAACAGCAGTCTACATTGGGTGTCAGCTCGTTAGAATCCATTGAGTGAAGCAGTCTACTGCTACTACTACTTCACCCCACCTCTTTAGAGTCAATGTGACAGCGGTATTAATAATAAATACATAGACATAACTCAAAGTATTCTTTATTAATCTTCGTTGTTTATCATATCACACCCTCTCTAAAGGACCCATTACAACTTTTTCCCCTTTTCATTGGAATAATTAAAAACAAAATCGTCGTCCTCATCTTATATTCGCTTCGTCACTTAACAATTTCTATTATTTGTGATTTGTTGAAATTATTTATCTTTATTTATTTTTTTAGACAACCCTCCTATAAACTGACTCATTTTATTCAGTAAAAGAATCTTGATTTAAGAAAAAAAAACTCCGACTCCCTAAAAAGAAAAGAAGAAAAAAAATCTCCCAAAATGGAGAACATTCTTAACACCCTTCACCCAACCCACTAGTTGCTGTGCAGAGATTTCCTGCTCTATCTCTTACTGATTTCTCACCTCCCTTATTTCTGCACTGCCTTCAACATACTACACTAGTATCCTTCTATAGTTACCATTCTGCTCAATGATAATAAGCAAACAGGCGAGATATACTTGTTTCATTACTTTACAACCCAAAAGATGGAGAGGAGCAATAACTACTAGCATTAAATGTTCAGACATATTACATATATGTAGTCTCTTTTTTCTTCAACGTTTATTTATTAGCTTCTCTTACGCGTGGGATATTTTAAACCTTACACAATTTACTTATCCATATTTACCCGCCAATGTTCGTTTCTTCTCTATAAAAACTATGCTAACACACAGACACACACATATCAAATGACAGCAGCAGATTTTCTGAACCCTTCTCTTACTCAGTATGGTGATATCAACCCGCATTTACACACATGCACACATCTCTCTCTCTCTCTTTCTTTATATATATATATATATATATATATATATATATATATATACACACGCACACAGGCTCCTCTCTTTATATACATAGCCCCACATACACATCATATGTATATATATATATATATATATGTGTGTGTATATGTGTTTGGGGCTCTCTCTCTCTCTCTCTCTCTCTCTATATATATATATATATATATATATATAGAGAGAGAGAGAGAGAGAGAGAGAGAGAGAGAGAGAGAAAGATGTATATATACATACATGAACATAAGCACACACATACATTCACACACACACACATTGAAATGTATCCATATATTTCTTCACCCTTACACATGTATATTTTACAAAATATTTATCAATGAAAATCTACCAATGTTTTTTTTAGAAAGCAAAGAAGACGATAGCTTCTACTAATACAGAGATGGTAGAACGGTGCCCTCTTAGTAAGATTGAAATAACTTACGACTGCACCACTCTGTACTCGAGTTGGGTGTTTAAATACTAACTGAACTGCCGACAGTCAGACAGACAGAATGATGAACAATGTTCACACTTGTGCACACAAATACAGGAAGATGTATACCGGGCACACGCAAATACACACAATACAGACTCACAAAGAGAAAGAGAGAGAGAGAGCAATACCAAAAGAAACTACGATGTTTTAAGCTGATAGAATAGAAACTTAGTCACTGAAGCTAAGAATCCACCCTTAATTGTATGCAATGCATACGCGGTAGAAATGGGCGGGAAACTAAGAGATAATTTATTCAAAACTGCCATTCTTTGAAAGGCAATGAGGAGTGGAGCCAAAGTTTGGCGTATGCCTTCTAATCCGTATTTGGGGATCTCTTGTAGAACGGCAGTAATAACGTTGCATGCAGGATAGGGCGTGTCTTTGTGTCGACAGCACATACCTTATTACCATATCGTTTGAACGCATTATAAGAGCCGATCGTAGATTCAGCTCCTGATTGACAAGTAATGCTTTGACCATAATTGGCTCGGAAGATCATCCAAAGCTTATTACCCTCCTCTCAACACATCAGCGCTATTGACGATAGCTATTTTCAACGTTTATTTTTCAGCGTTTGTTCTTTTTTACAAAGGCCCACGAAATCAAACAGTATGATTGATCGATATATATATATATATATATATATATA
>NC_068982.1:66269484-66274553 GCF_001194135.2 Octopus bimaculoides | reverse complement strand
TCAATACTTCATAACAAATCGTCATATGCAAGGTAAACAGCAAGAATCAAATCATTAGAATTCGGCTATACTGGGGCACCGCCTTAAAAGGTTTTAAGTCGAACGAACGAATCAACCCCAGAATTATTTTTTTTTAAGCCTGGTACTTATTTTATCGATCAGTTTTTGCCGAACCGCCAAGTTACGGAGGATAAATCAGAAAGATCCGTTATGGAAACAGAAACAAACCAACACCGGTTCTCAAGCGCTTATTGGAAATACACACACACACACACACACGTACGTACATACATACATACATACATACATATAAAAGTATTGAGGGTAAAAATTATTAAAAAATAACAGTTTATACCAGTGGTCAGAGAACGCATTTTTCGTTGTTAGACGATTTGGCGTCTATTTTCAGCTTGTAAGGAAACCATTTGGTGGCTTTCCTCTTATATTTGAATATATATATATATACAAACACACGAAAGACTTCTTTTAGTTTCCGCCTACCAAATCCACTCACGAGGCTTTGTCGGCCCGGGGCTTTAGTAGAAGACACTTGTCCAAGATGTCACGCAATGAGATTGAACACAGAACCATCTTGTTAGGAAGCAAATTTCTTACCACACAGCCACAGTACGCTCCAGCAGAAACACAACAGCGGTTAGCATATTCAAGTTCGAATTTGCCGTAACTTGTTTATTTCTTCTCCGAACCGAAGTCATCATCGGTAATTTGTTTACAAACAACGTATGTCAAATTTATCAAAGTTATCTGAAATTATTATTATGAACTCTTTCATTGAACTGAAAAACATCGAAATTCAACTTCTTAATTCTTAATTATGTAATACATACCTTTCCCCCAATAAATACATTCTTATAGATAAACTGAATAAAAAAAAACATGGTTTTGATCAAACGGTGAATGAAGGATAATGTTTCCCCTCTATACTGTACATGCACATGCGTTTTGCAATTAGCACACAAGAACTCCATTTTTTTTTAATCCAAAAAATTAATCGTATTTTGTCAAAGTAAAATTTTAAATAATATCCACTTAAAATGGTGTGCATTTGTTGAGGTGGTCGATATGACATTTGAGAGATGGTTACGCATATGAATGTGTACATATTTTGCAAAGAAAGACAAAATTTGCACACGTGTCTAACTTCTGCACACGCTCACAGCTTTAAAATTAAAGGAACACTGATGAAGGTTAGTTTATAGTTTGCCGGTCGTAAAAATGTGATTTAAGTTTGCAGGTCATTGAAGAATATCAAATGCTATTCTTCCATTTAACGGGTAAGGCAAACGAGTATCAGGCACAGCTGTTACTTTCATCATTAGGAAACGAAGAGAACGATATTTGAAAATGACTCGTTCAAACAACTTAGTTATTGCGACATAATCCGGTTTACCAATATACAACTGATAGATAGATAGATAGACAGATAGATAGATAGAGAGAGAGAGAGAGAGAGAGAGAGAGAGAGAGAGAGAGAGAGAGAGAGAGAGAGAGATGTGTTTGTGTGTTAAATTGATTCTACTAACACACTCTACTTGGTTTTTAGAAGCCCTGTGCGCTTCATCAGATAACAATATAGCGTTCCATTGGATGAAATATACAGAAACTTAGAGAGATCAATCGAATAAACACTGACGCGCGCGTGCGCTTTATTTTGTGAGATCAAATCCCGTTGTTGTCAGATTTACTTTTATCCCTCTAGGGTTAATAAAATACTAGTCAACTAAGTATTAGAGTCGATTTAACCGACTAATCCCCTCTTAAATTACTGGTTTGAAATTAACGACCGATTGGCAAAAACCGTTACAGGTTTGAAGTATTGGGTCATCCCATAAATAATGCGTTTTTTTTATCCTTCTTTTATATTTCAAAATGAAGATAAACAAAGTTCTTTTGTAATCTAAAATATGCTCTCCTTCATTTTCTACAATGCTCGTCCATCTATCTGGTAGACTTACAAGGCCCCTCTTCCAAAATTCACTTGTCCGTGACGAAAAACACTCCTCCAGTACTGCTCTGACCTCGTCTACAGAATTCATATTTTTTCCGTCCAAATGATTTTGATGACTGCGGAATAAATGATAATCAGATGGGACAATGTCTGGCGAACATAAAGAGCCAGCCTGAATAAATGTCAGCTCGCTTCCGGTCAGTAATTTGTGGGCAGGGGTGATTTGTACTTTACTTTATTGACCCTGAAAAAAATGAAAGGCAAAGTTGGCCATGGCGGCATTTGAACGCCTTCTCCAGCCTTTGGAATGTTATCCTCGCTGTATGTGGCCGAGCATTATCCCGATGAAAGAACACCTTCCGTCTTGAAATCAAAGACGGTCGTTTTTCTTCTAGAGCTGACTTAAGCCGCTCAAGCTGCTCGCAGTAGATCTCCTTTGTTATCGTTTGGTTTAGGTTTAAAAGTTCAAAGTAGGCTAACCCTTTCCTATCCAACCAGACAGATAACAACGCCTTACGTGGGTGAAGAACTTCTTTAACCTGGGGTACCTGTGTTTTTCCTTTCCCTACCCACTGTCTTTGGCGCTTGCCATCTTTATAGAGAACCCATTTCTCGTCACTAGTCACTATTCGGTCCAAAAAAGGTTCATTCATGAGACATGACAGCAAATAAGAGCACGCATTCACTCTCTGCACGCGATTAGACTCGGAAAGTTTGTGAGGAACCCATTGACCCAATTTGTGACTTTTCCAATGACACGCAAGTGTCGATGAATGGATGAATGACCAAATCCAAGCTTCTCTGCTAGTTCCTCAACAATTATGATGGGATTTTGATCCACCAAGGTTTGCAGGACGTCCTCGTCGAGCTCTACAGATCTTCTAGGACGAGGCTCGTCTTCTAGGCTGTAGTTTCCAGCTCGGAATTTTCGGAACCACCGTTGACACTGGCTTACGCTTATTGTCCGATCCCTATATACTGCATTAATATTCCTTGCGCTTCCCGTTGCGTTGTTGCCTTTATTGAACTCATAAAGCAAAATACTCAATTATAACTTTGAAAAAGTAACTGTTATTTTGGCAAATATATCTTGGTCAATGTTAAAGTTCGAGTGAGTGGATATTATCTGAGGACATATCGCACAAGCACAAGAAAAAAAAGCTGAAATGGAATATTTTAACTGAGAATCGAGCCTGCATTGCCAGACTCAGCTTGCCGATAAAGTTTAACACCACTCTAATAACTCATATAATCGATTCTTGAATTGATTAGTATTTGTTTTATTATCAATCCACGAAAAGATGAAAACAATGTCACTCATGGTTGAATTTGAACTCGGAATGTAGAGGAACTTGACTAAATATTGGTTTCAAATTTTGGCACAAGGCCAGAGATTTCGGGGCAGTAGGTAAATCGATTACATCGACCCCAGTATTTGGCTAGTACTTAATTTATCGACCCCCACAAGGATGAAAAGCAAAGTCGATCTCAGCGGAATTTGAATTCAGAATGTAAAGACGGACGAAATGCCGCTAAGCATTTTGCCCGGCGTGCAAATGATTCTGTCAGCCCGCCACCATAACATGACTTAACATTAATATATATATATATATAATTTGTCCGTCATTCTACCGCTTCACCAGTTAACAAATCTGATTTTTTAGTATTCGGCGCTCATTTTGAAGGGAAAACTATTTCGGTGTATTTTATTAATTAATCAATCCCTAAAAAACGAAGTCGATGTTAGCTCCATTTGAACTCATGACATAAAGGAGCCCCTTTTTTAGTTTCTTTTCTTTCTTTCTTTTTTTGTGTTGTTTTCTCGTGTCTTCCTAAAGTAAAACGAAGTTATATTAACATCTAATTTTTCACATTACTTCGCTACTAAAAATAAACCGATATACTAAAAATGGCAGCCTTTTATAACTTCCTACAAAACCCATGGTGAGTGGTGTAGAGTTATAGATAACTTTCCTGCGACACAGTTAGCATACTTGTAACAACGATATCATTGCATGTACAATAATACTAATAGCCTTTAGGAAAGGCATGAACATCAATTCCCATTCTCCCTTTCTCCAGTTGTCTATTGATCTAACTTTCGTGTCAGTTTACCCGGTGTAAATAGTCAGCAGAAAATCCAAACATTTTGCTGTTTATTGCAATTTCACGAGAGTGTGTGTGAAGTGAGAGAGAGAGATGTTGCTGCTGCTATTACAATCATTATTATTATTACTTCTACTACTACTACTACTACTACTACTACTACTACTACTACTACTACTAAAATAAATCTTTATAAGCTCATGTGATAATTGAGATTACGAAAAATAATAAATAAAAAGATATTACGAATCACTAAAAATATAATCAGCAATTATATTTTATAGATTATACTGTAGCAGGCGATAGAAAAAATCTTTTTAATTCTATGAGAAGAAAAGGAAAACAAACACCATTTTTCTTGTTTCTTTTTGTAATGTTGCTATAACATCACAACGGATTTTCAATGTCAGTTCCCTCCATTTAAGTTACCACACTGAGGCCTTACATAGTTCGTACCTTGCCTTAAATGGTTGCTTCTACTACGAAACTTTTTATCACACTCAATAGTTAGAAATCGAAAAGGCCACCCGTTCCACACACACACACACACATAGATGTATGTACGAAACTATCAGCCCTTGAGTCATTCTGATATTATACTTCCGTTGATTAAATATAGTATAGTGTCTTGAGTTCTATTTTCCAGATAGATAGATAGATAGATAGATAACTTTCTTTTATTAGCCACACAGGGCTGCACACAGAGGGGACGGGAACCATTTATTGTGATCTTTGGGACGGAGCTTTTTAGATCATGAACAACTGGGGCTTATTTAGGACTTATTCATTTGCTTATGTAAAATTGGGAATCATTGAGATTGATGGATAGAAAGACCAAGTTTACTATACTGGAACAGATTGATTCTTCTCCACACATCTCTCTCTCTCTCTATCTCTCTCACTCTCCCTCTCTCTCCCTCCCTCCCCCCTCTCTCTCCCAGATCGCCTGAAGGATGGGCTCCGCCAGGTTATGATACCCAAAGTACACGGTATG
>NC_068982.1:66266584-66268637 GCF_001194135.2 Octopus bimaculoides | reverse complement strand
GAGAGAGAGAGAGAGAGAGAGAGAGAGAGAGAGAGAGAGAGAGAGAGAGAGAGAGAGAGTGTGTGTGTGAATGAATGACAGTACGCAACACAAAGTCACCACGCAAGTGGCCATTCTTAATGACTAGATGGTCCACGTCGTTCCGACGGGTGAATATGGAAGTTTAATACAGCATCTATTAAATCTAACTGAAAAGGACAATGATAAACCTTACATTTGCTACTAAACTTGAATTAGAGTAATTGACATAGAATAATTTACAGTGCACTATTGTAATACTGTCCGAGGACAAACGAATAGCAATGTAATGAGATTCTATTACAAAACAGAAACGAATAAGTGAAAGGATCAGAGTTCTCTCCCTTACAATACAGAATTCTTCACTTCCTTCAAAATGAATGTAAGCAAAGTTAGTACAACTTTTGTGAGGTCGTACATTTTAGGACCGACTGGCTCATTCAGTCTTATGTAGTACAATGTCTTACAGGAAGCTAAGAGTTAACTAATTAAAATTTTCTCAGCTCATTACACTGAATATGTTAGTAATCACTTTCTATGCCGCACATTCTTTTTAGGCATTCTTACAATACACTAAATATTACCTATTGTATACTTGCTCCTTTCTAGAGTGACATGATCACTCACTGCTCCTACTGCAGGAAAAATAATTCATTATTAATATTAAAATAACTTATAAATGATATATATATTAACTGATTTATATCCTAGCATTTCATATTATTTACTTTAGTTTCGCCAAATGCAAAATATATACCTCAAGTTGACATTAAGCACCTTGTTTTAAGAACCTTCATGAATTTATAAACCCATCTAATTAGCACATAAAACTTATAAATCCATCTAATTAGCACATAAAACTTATTAAGAAGAAATTTTTGTTAAGAAAGCTAAGAGAAAAAGATGTTTTATATGACACATTCTACCAGTATCCCAAGTTTGAAAGTGTTTCGTTAAGAAAACAAGTGGTGCCCGTCAAATCCGAAAGATCCCATAAAACAATTGTGAATGAATTTTAGAGATGCAGAATTATCATTATTATACATTGATATTATGTTCTCCTGCTGCGATCAATTTGCCTTTCATTCGTCCAAGGTTAATAAAATAAGGTACCAGCCAAATACTAAGATAAATGGTACTGACTAATTCCTACTCCTCAAACTTATTGGCCATGTGCTTAATGCAGAAACCATTCTTATACATAGACGTGATTGTGTAGTCTTGGGGTCAGCACCTTCGGCAAAAGTATCTTCTACTATTACTCTGTGCCGAACAAAGCTTTGTGAGTGAATTTGATCGACGAAAACTGAAAGAAGCCCGTCGTACACACACACACACACTTTCATTTTAACTGAAAGGCTCCACTTTCTAGTACTGGGAGTCACTCGTTTCCGACCACAGCTGGTAAGTTGAGTCTGCTTTTCTTTTGAAATATGAAATGAAAGTTTGAATTGCATGCGTTTTTAAAAAAGGCATTCAAACGAAGCAGGCTCAGTTTACCAACTGATGATCGGAAAGGAGTGACTCCGAGTAATGGAAATCAAAGTCTTTCTGTTAAAGTGTTCTTTTAATGTATGAAAGAATACTCCACATTTGCATTGAGACCTGTAATTTATTGCTTCTGGTGATCAACAGATATATATCGTTTGTACAAAACATAAATCCGAAAGAAAAAGCACACTCTAAGATGTAGAGCAGTATACATTAAAACTAGGGAAGGCCTGTTTATGGGATTACCTTAGGTTTCCTGTCCATAAAGGTTTAGTTTAATGGTGTATCGTCAGATCCAAAAACCTATTAAAAATATGACGATACGCCATAAAGTTAAACCCTTTATGAACAGGAAACCTAAGACAATCCCATAAACCGGCCTTCTCTCTCTCTCTCTCTCTATATATATATATATATATATATATATATAAAACAACGTATCCAATGGTTTCATGCGAAGACATCTTCACAATTGTATAAGCATTTCACATGGAAATGTTGGTACTCGTTTCCATTTGGTGTATATATGTGTGTGTGTATATAT
>NC_068982.1:66264072-66265540 GCF_001194135.2 Octopus bimaculoides | reverse complement strand
CAAGAACACAATACACCACTCAGTCTAGGAATTGAAATCACGATCTCACGACCGTGATTGGAAGTGTTATCATGTACGTTGTTTTGTCTTGGTATAAAAAATGGGCTACAGCAAATATTCTGCTTAATACCACAGATTTGCTTGTCAGTTGTTTGACCTTAACCAGTTGAACATGTCCCTTGGTGGCTGACGATATGTGCATCTCTGATCACGAGCAGAAGTAGTGGGGGAGCATCATAGCCATGTGTTGAGTGTTGTTATTTGGGGTTTCAATAATTCACCTTTGGAAACATGGGTGCTTTGCTCAACATCCTTAAACAAACCTTATTCAGGGACCTTTTGAGCGAGATGGGCTACTCAACCTGAGAAAATTTCTAACTGGGCCCCACCTGCGAGGTCATGCGCTGTTTATCGTGATATGAGATCACCATGTCGCGCACATATGGTTGTGATGCATGTGCCTGGTGTACCCTTATCAGACGGGTAGTCATGATGGGTATATTAGGCTTTGTATATTTTACCCCAGTGCCACAAGGGCAGCGATATTGGGGAAGGGAATGAGTCGATTACATCAACCTCAGTGTACCACTAGTACTTATTTTATCGACCCCGAAAGGATGAAAGGTAAAGTCAACTTCGGTCTGAATTTGAACTCAGAACGTAGCGTCTAACGAAATACCTCTAAGCATTTCGTCCAACATGCTAATAATAATAATAATAATAATAATAATAATAATAATAATAACAATAATAATAATAATAAGCCTCATTGAAAGAGAAGACGGGAAATTATGGAAAGTAGCATACCCGTAATGTATTTGTAGCCTCAATGATGATATAAATCTAAAAATAGCTGTTTTGAAAGCTTATAGCATTGATAAATAGAATGTTAACATGAATTCCAGTGATTCTGACACACAAGAAATATTTTCAGTTTCTATTTATAATTGATGCGATCCAATCCGATTAATTCATTTATTTTATATACACCTTTTAATGATTACTAATTTAGGCACCCGACCAGCAGTTCTGAGGAGAGGGTGGAGGTTAGTCAATTACACCAAGTCCAGTACTTTACTGCTATTCTATTGACCCAAGAAAGATGAAAGGCAAAGTTGACTTTGGTGGGATTTGAACTCTATTGCACTTTTTATAATAAATATAATTACGTTTAGGCTTGGGTCCGTTGACATGTAATCAAATCAAAAGTATTTCAGTCTTAACTACACTCCCCCATTTTTTTTTCTTCACCCTCCAGGAATTTTGAACTCCCAAAAATACATTAAGACAGGTGTGTGTCATTTCACAAAGATTTTGCTGCTATTTCTAGCAGGTTCAACAATCGCAGAGTGTGTCGTGTTGAACTAGGCAAGTACAAC
Organism: Octopus bimaculoides; assembly: GCF_001194135.2. Classification (NCBI taxonomy): domain Eukaryota; kingdom Metazoa; phylum Mollusca; class Cephalopoda; order Octopoda; family Octopodidae; genus Octopus; species Octopus bimaculoides. The sequence goes on along the minus strand of NC_068982.1, from coordinate 66,264,161 downwards.
ATTGACAAGTATACAAGTGAATAATACACAGATCCCCCAAACAAATTTTAAACACACCTGTGTGTGTGTGTGTGTGTGTGTGTGCGCGC
>NC_068982.1:66247553-66261459 GCF_001194135.2 Octopus bimaculoides | reverse complement strand
ATTCTGAGTTCAAATTCCACCATGGCCTACTTGGGTGATAAACTGGTTATTGGATTAAGTCTAACACCACCACCTAACAACTTCAGAGTCCACTGTGTTGCAAATATTGAGGCTAAGTCTCTGGTTTAAGGATATTTTCCCCACCACCAATTTTGGAAGTCATGTAAAAGATTATAGACACTGACTGTCAGATTGGGTGCAGAGGCATAGACAAAGGTGGTATGCTTTATTAGGGCCTCTCTTTTGCTGAGAGAGATGTGTTTTCATCAAGCACAGCAAATCACTGACCCTCCTGGTCCTTTGTTATTTCCTGTGTGAAGTTCAAAATCTGGAAGTCATATGTTACTACTTTCTTCCACAGGTTCCATCCACATATAGCAATCAGCACTTCTTTATGTAGTTGTCCTCATCTAATATGCTTAACAAAACCATGCTTGCACACTCTTCTCCCTTCTCACATCTGATGTCTCTTTTGCCCAATTTTTCTTTCAACACATTTACATTTGTTGTTTGGTGTGTAAGCACTTTACCTTTTATACTGACGGCATTTCAGTGTTTGTGATATATCACAACTTGATCTAATGTCTCCCCACCCCCTTTTTTTTTCCCAAAGAGGATAGGGCGTGCATTGAGGAATGTTTGACTGTTACTTCTAACAACAGGTCAAATAACTACATAGAAGCACCCTCATAGGCTTGCAGAGTCATTTGTCCTTTTAACTATTTTGTTACCTTATTTCTATTGAAATACACCATGTTTCAATTACTTTTGAAAATAATGAAGAATTTAGCAAAGTAACTCTATTACCATTAAGCAGGTGTTTGAAAGATAAATTAACATGAAATTCTAATGGAAGGATTTAACCTGGCTCTCTTTAAAACAGGAAGTTTGTCGCATAGAACCAGGGGTGGTCTCAAGCAAAGTCATCTAAGCAGCAGCGTAAGCCCCAGGGTAAATCAATGCACTGGCCCTGTAGAATTTATTTATTTATTGACAGTATGACAGCAAACATTGATCAGAATTGAGCCTTTAGGCCAGTGCTTCTCAACCAGGGTTCACATAAGATTTTGCTGTCAAAATTTGTGTTGTGTGTTGGCCCTCTGTCGCTTACGACGTCAAGGGTTCCAGTTGATCCGATCAACGGAACAGCCAGCTCATGAAATTAATGTGCAAGTGGCTGAGTACTCCACAGACACGTGTACTCTTAATGTAGTTCTCGGGGATATTCAGCGTGACACAGTGTGACAAGGCTGACCCTTTGAATTACAGGCACAACAGAAACAGGAAGTAAGAGTGAGAGAAAGTTGTGGTGAAAGAGTACAGCAGGGTTCGCCACCATTCCCTGCCAGAGCATCGTGGAGCTTTTAGGTGTTTTCGCTCAATAAACACTCACAACGCCCAGTCTGGGAATCAAAACCGCGATCCTATGACCGCGAGTCCGCTGCCCTAACCACTAGGCCATTGCGCCTCCACTGTCATAATTTATATGCAATACATTGGGTATATTTCTAAAAACCACAAAATATTTTTTTACACAATTCATAATACTACTTAATTATAAAAATGTAATGGGACTTTTTTTTTAAACATCAAATGTCTATGGGGGTCTGGTAGAGTAAAATACGAATCAAAAGGGTTCACAAGCAAAACGATTGAGAAACACTGCTTTAGATTCATGAAAGCAGCTCCCTGCCCAACCCCACCCAACCCTGGGCAACTACCCAGTGTTTCCATACCTTAAGATGGTACTGACCTCAGGATGTTTGATATCAAAAGAGTTAGTGTAACATTTAACCAATATAGTCATAGGTAAGTCCAAAGGATAGTCATTCAATCCCTAAACCAAATTCTTCCGCATTTCACAGGATTTACATCAAGGCTACCCGACATTACAATGGACTTTATATTGACAAGGGGAAAAGAAAAAATAAAGACTTATAAAGAGGAAGTTTCAAACATAAGTGGAGAAAAACTGCACCTGAAAGGAAATAAAGTAATTTTATCAGTTCCTTCTTTTGTTGTCATTGAAAGCCACTCCTTCATGTGTCTGAAGTATGGTACAAAGCTTTTATAACTTCATACAGCCAATCCTGTGCTTAGTGTTTCCCCTCTGATTAGTTTTGAGACGTTTCTGGGACATACATTAAGTACCAACCTAGTTTGATAATACTTGACTTTAGGCAAATACGGTTATTTTTGTAGTTTAAACCCAAGCTAACCCTGGTTAAGTATATCTATGACAAGAGACATTCCAATCATGACCACCCTGTCTTTTTTTTTTCTTTCTTTTTAGGGATATGTCCAGAATTATGCTGTTCAATATAATCATTTAAAAGTTCATATTCCATGTTGGCATGAGTTGGATGGTTTGACAGGGTTCAATGGGTCCCAAAGACTGCAGCATGCTCCACTGTCTGTTTGGCATGGTTTCCTATGGCTAGATGCCTTTCTTAATGTGAACCACTTTACAGCATTGTTTCTTTATGAGAGTTGGATAAGATTTGAAGGCTACCAAATTGAGCAACTACAAGGAAGCTCTTTCAGTGACCCATGAAATTCGATATATATTTGTTGATAACTTGATTAAATTTTATAAATTCAGTCAAATATCTATATAGAATGAAGAATATATATTGTTATAATATTGTAGTTCAATGTTTCAGGTCACACACAATTCAGTGTCCATATTATCAAGTGTGTGCAACTTATATTCCTACACACACACACACACACAAAGTGCAATCATAGCTGTATGGCTAAAAAGTTTGCTTTACAACTATATATTCCCAGGTTCAGTTCCACTGTGCAGCAAATTAAGCAATTGTCATCCATTTTTGCCTGATTATTTCTAGCATATCAAACCTTACCTCACTAGATGGAGATCAAGGGATTTTATTAATAAGTGAATATTGTTTTATTTAAGCCCTGAATTAGCTTTGACCAATCAGATTGTCAATCAAATATGTTTCTGGTGTGACCTGCTGTCCTTTTGTATAAACAATTTTAATAAATATCAGAGGCCAATATTCAAGATTGTATGATGTAATATGAATTGGCTGGGATTTCTAGCAGGCTAAGAGATCAAATAAAGGCTTCCTCTTTGCCCCCAAATACAGTGAGAGAGAGAGAATAAACAACAATGTATTGTCAATATACCTAAAACCATTTGATAATGGTTTCTAATTTTAGGCATAATGCCAGAAATTCTAAAGGGAAGGTTTATTCAATTAACACAGTACTTGACTAGTATTTTATTTTATTAACTCCCAAAAGAATGAAAGGCAAAGGTGATTATGCTAGAATTTGAATTCAGAATGTAAAGAACCACAACGCATCTTTCTAATGCCCTAACAATACTGCTAAGCCACTTACTCAGATGATAATACAACCAAATTAAGAACAAATGAAAAATAAAATAATTCAAAAATATTTTATCTGAAATAAAGAATATGTTGAAAGTGCTTTTGTTTTAAAAAATTACCTGATAGCAATTATTAATCTCAATATATTTTATATTATGTTCTGATGCAAGGATAGTTATGAGGTTTGCATCCCAACCACATGGTTTGGGATTAAGTAGCACTAAATGGCACCTTAGGCAAATGACTTCTATAATCCCAGGTCAACCTAAACCTCATGAGTGGATTTAGTAAGATGGAAACTGAAAGAAGCCTGTCATATGTGTGTATGTCTCCTTGTCTAGATATAGCATATTTGTAAACTAGTGTCACTATCATACAAGCAGGTGAGGGTTGGTGACAGGAAGAGTATTCAAAAGTAAAAATGACTGCTTCAACACATTCTATCTGACCTATGCAACCACAGAAAAGTGAATGTTGAAAATAATGGTAATCTGTAAATAACATTGCTATGTTGGTTATAGGTTTCCAACAGGATAATCACTGGTTCAGTGCATTCTGGCAGCAAGAGTGACAATGGATTTCAGTACAACTAGGATAAAATATCACACAGATTATTTTATTTGGAAGGACCTTTTTATTTTAATTTTTTTTCTTATTGATGAAAAATATACACATACATAACATATAAGAAAGGCTTCAGTTTCTCTCGAACAAATTATACTCCCAAAGTATTGGTCAACCTGAAACTATGGTGATAGGCATTTACTGAAAGTGCCACACAACAGGATTGAACTGGGAGCCCAGTGGTTATTAAACAAACTTAACCATACAGCTATGTCTGTACTCATAAAATATTTTTAATATATATATAGTGATTGCTTGCTAATAGGAGTGATCCGATCATCAAAATATTAACTACATAGAATTTACTTAATAATTGCATTCAAATTTATTAGGTTGTTTATTTGATTATTTATTAGACATTTTGACTAAGACCTAACCAATTAAAACTGGTTAACAACAAACAAAGCAAATAAGTTTATTTTGTTTACTTTTTATTATTACTTTTTTATCAAAATTTTAATATATTGATTAAATGAATTAAATTATCAAAACATTCTTCAGTGGAAAAATAGTATTTGAGAAATTCCATATTCTATAATTATTATCATTTATTTAATGCAAAAGATTATCACTGAGGGAAATTTTATTATTGAACACTATATGACCAATAAATAGAAATCAAATAATAGATCAGATGTTAAATATTTCAACTGAGACTGAATGTAAATAAAATTAGTTATATACTGAATCATTTGAGCTAACAATGTTTTCCTTCATAAGCTTTACAACTTCCAAACTACTAGAACCAAAAAAGACAGTATAACAATAAGACCATTTTTCATAAATGGAAATATTTATAATGGACTAAGGTAAAATGAAGATGTCAATTGAATCATATTCAGAGCTTTTTTTTTTATTTAAAAAAACGTTTACAGTCACTCATACATTGTTCATGATAAAACTAAATCTGTCTTCTTTCTTTGCTTTTAACTTGTTCTAAACCTCTAAGTTGCCACTAACCAATAACTGCAGAGATGCAATCCTTGAAACATGCTACACAAAATAAAAACAATTATCAACTCTTGCTATTCCTATAACAAAAATACTAAAATTTCCATCTTCATGCACTCAAGACTATATTTTTGAAAACAATAATCGGCTAAACTAAATGTTAACCCATATCACAGTAAGATATTTCCCAATGACCTTATAATCTATATAATGGTTTCAAATTTTGGCACTAGGCCAGCAACTTTAGGGGAAGAAGCTAAATCAACTACATCAATTCCAGTACTCAACTGGTACTTTCTTATTGACCTCTGCAGCATTTGAACTCAGAATGTAAAGCTGGAAGAAATACCACTATGCATTTTGTTCAGCTTGTTGACAATTCTGCCACCTTGCCACATTTTTCTGTCAAATGTTGGCACAAGGCCACAGTTTGAGAGGGCAGGGGTTAACTAATTACATCAACCCCAGTACTTGACTGGTACTTATTTTATGAACCTCTGAAAGATGAAAGGCAAAGTTGACATCAGTAGGATTTGAACTCAGAATGCAAAGAACCAGAAGAAATGTTGCTAAGCATTTAGTCCAAAATGCTAATGATTCTACCAGCTTGCCACCCTTACAATGAATATAATAAAACTAGAATTTGAAAGTAAGGAAAATTTAAATAAATAGCAAGAGATCCAATATTAATGTGTGCAATTTATTCTTAGTCATTCATCTTATAACAGCCGTCTTTTAATCAATAACAAATCCAGTAACACCCTATAACATTCAGCCAATAGAATAGGCATCCTTGTATGGCTCCTGTTTATAATACATATTGTATATATAATATACAGTAATAAACATAATGTAGTCTTGTGACTTGAAACATAAAACTATACATCTTTTACAATGCCCTTACAGTATTTACAGGGCAAGAACTTGCGACCACCATATGGAACAGCATCACATAAGTTGCTGTCTATTTCGGAAAATAAATCCAATATCTTTCTTGCAGTGGGGTTATCTTCTTCTATGTTACATTTTTGAAGTAATTGTTCAGATTTAGATGTATTACGAAGAGGCACTGGTGACAGATCCGCATTTTTCTCAAGCTGTGATTTAAAAACCTGGTCTTCTGGCAAATCAGCTATATGTTCCATTGATTCACCTGCTACAATAGCCTCGACTACACTTTCAGATGAATTAGTGCTGCTGTAGTCTGGCCAATCTGGAAAAAGGAAAAGTTTTATTTATTCAAACATCTTTATGAAAAATTTGCATTTATTTTTTTTTTTAAATTATCCAATATATTAAATATAAAAAGTTGCCTGGATCAAGGTTTTTTAATGAACTTCTTTCCAAAACTTTCTGAAAAACTATGCATCAAACTAGTACTGACTCGGCGTAAACAGTATAGAGGTTCAGATTTTAGGCATCGAGATTTACACCGAAACTAATTTTGTTTTAAAGTTTTATATGAAACAAGGGACATAACTTTAGAGGAAATATAAAATTTCTTCAAGGTTGTCTCCCTTAAAATATCAGCATATTTAAATGCTGATCATATAAATGTCAATCTAAGAGAAAGAAAGTTTTTAATTATCAGGACAAGATAAGAAAAGAAACATGCAATCGTAGTTGAAAATGTAGATAGAATAATTAATTCTCACCTTCTGGATATTTACTAAGCCCGTTCATAACTGTAGCACCATGTAGGTGGGGTTGAATATCATTTGAATGGTTTACATTGCTATCTTCACTGTTCTGATAATCCTTGGACAGTAAAGTGTCATTTATTCTTGCATTTGATAGACTGCCTTTATTGTGCAACATTTGCATCACAAGTCCTTGTAGTTTGGCTAGCTTACCCTTCAAAAATACATACATAAAAGTTGAATTAATATATATCTTTTAATTTTAAAAAAACTCTAATACTTCTTGTCATTACTCTATATAAACAATATGAGCATTATTTAACATCCACTTTTCCATGCTTGCATGAATCAGATGGAATCTTGTTTTCTACAGCCAGCTGCCTTTTCTGTTGCCAACCACACTTCGTGTGTGTGTGTGATGGGCTTCTTTCAGCTTCTGTCAACAAAATCCACTCAAAAGGCTTTGGTCAGCCTGGGACTCTAATAGAAAACACTTGGCCCAATGTGCCGTACAGTGGAATGATAAAGCGAAGGACAAAATAAAAGGGATCTGGACATGAAAAGTATTTCCATAAATATTTCTTATTTTATGACTTATAAGACAACTTCACATGTGTTAGTGCCATTATGATTCCACCCAAGACACAGAAAAGCAATCAGAGATGTGGGTTCAAGATGTCCCTGTAGTCTTACCAAAGATGTGACAACCATTCTAATGCTTGTACGTTGATAAAATGCCTGCAGTGCATGGTACTGGGGGTATTTTATCCCAGTACACTTCCTAACACCAACCACTCCATCAGCAAGAAGTGCTCCTCTACTCTGTCTAGAGTAGAGGAGCACATCATTCAACCCTTATCAGCATGGAAGACATATATAAAACCACAATGAAAGGATTCTCTTGCAGCCATTAAAAAAAAAAGAAATATTGACAGCTGCTATGATAAAGAGTTAATGAAAGGATTATTGAGAGAGTAGTACTGACCCACAGAATATGTTTTTGCAACTATCAGCAGTTTACATTCATTCTAGACCTACTTTCACAATAAGTAATCTCAACAGCTGTTCACCATGTATTGATCCAAGCAGGATATGAGAAACACATGTTAGACTAGATTTGTTGGTCACGAAATTTCTGTTCAGATGATAAAGTAAGAAGAGGTGTAATTATAAAACCTAAAGAATGGAATTCCCATTTAGCCCAAACCTACTCTAACTGAGAAGACCATCTTATCTTTTCATATATCTATAATGATTTTATCTGATAAGACATTCCTTTTTTAAGATAATAGGGTGTGATTAAAGGGTGATTTAGCTACAGTTTCTAGCAAGTCGAGCACTCACACAGAGGCTCAGAATACAAGAGTTTCCTAGTGTAGCTGTGCTAGGACATATTCTTCACAACTGGCTTCATTCCTATCCTTAGTTACATGTCATCAACTTTGCAAGCAACATCACCACCCAGTTTAACCAGTGCAATTGATAAATCAACTTATGGTGATGTGCAGTGATGGTCCATAACCAAACTGATACTAAAATGGCAAATACTAATTGACTCAACACTGAGTTTAAATCCAGCTGAAGTCAAGTTTGCCTTTCTCCCGTTGAAGTGGATAAAAAATGTTTCAATCCTGGATGGTAACTTGGCAGAACTGTTAAGAATATTGAATCAGAACCTTTGCATTATGTTCCAGCTCTTTGTATTCCGAGTCCTAATTATGCCATGGCCTACTTGGATGATAGACATAAATCATCACAAGTTTAACATCCCCATCTGACATCTTAAGCACCCTTAATGGGGTGCACTCAGTTGCAAGAATTGTGTCTTCCTCAAACCCATCAAGTTAAAATAAAAAGTGACATCTCTAACAAGGAGAATACAGAGGCCTATGACATAGAGGACAACTGGAAGTTTCTATATGATAACCTGCAGAAAGCAAGATGAGTTAGGCAACTGGGGCTGGGCTCTAGTTGGATAAAGATGAGTCAGAAGATTTAAGTGAAAGGAAACTGTGGAAGTTGAAGACCTAAGCAGGAGCAGTGAAAATTGATCTTAAGATGCTGAATCTTATGTAGGAGATGACAAAGAACACAAGTGGTTGTTGCAATACTGTGTTGGAAAGGACCCATCCAACTCACACAAGCATGGAAAAGTGGATATGAAAATCATAATGATGGCTCATGGAACATATGTGAGTTTCAAATTAAACAGGGAATGAAAAATTTTTTAAATCAATAACAATCAAAAGGTACCAACTCAAACACAGACTGATTAAGTCAAAAGGTAGGGAGCATTAAAAAAACAATTTAAGAACATACCTGTAATTCTTCTCTGTCTTTGGATAGTCGAGAAATATAATCATTCTTCTGGAATTCTCGTTGCTGTAATAAGGCTCTTTGGTGATGGTAGAGAGAAATATACTCTCCTGAAACATCACAGTAATTATATTGAAATCAGCAGAACACAAAAGAAAAATCAAAGAAATTGAAAGAAGAAAAAACCCCCCAAGAACTTAAGATTCTGATCTACCAACTTCAAGATACTTTATTTCCTTTCTTTTGTTTACTCATTTAGTTTACAGAAATATCAATTGAACAAATATGTGATAGTTTCCTCATCACAGAACTGCTCTCCAAATATAAATGGAACTGTATTGTGAACTACTGTACATATGAACCCTAACTACTGTACATATAAACTACTGGTTGTAGGAGATTTACCGTCATATGTTTTTATTACCAGGTATAGCTGTAATGTATAAGAGGCACTTACTTTTATATTTTCATCAGTTATAGTTATTGGCCTAGGGTCACACTAGGAAACTACTTTCAGGATTTTAATCAATTATATCAACCCCAGTACTTTATCTAATAATTATTTTATCAATTCCATAAGAGAGAAAATACAAGTCAACCTTGGCATACAGGAACATAAACTGCAAAAAATATCGAAGTATCTTTTGCTCAATGCAACAATTTTTATCATCCCACAAATAAACATGCACACATAAGCTTTCACACAGCTTTTACCAACAAAATTTCAGTCACAGTCTTTGTTGACAATTTAAGTGACAAATCTTTATTAGGAAATAAGGATTGAATTCAGAACCATGTGGTAGCAAAACAAGCTTCTTGATCGAAGAGCCACAACTGTGCTATATTTACAGATATGTAGACTGAGGTACATTAAATATAATAACTGAAAAATTATGCTAATAGTTTCAAGACAGGAATAGACTATTCAACAAAGATAGACTGGTTCAAGGGAAGTAGCTAAGATATGAATCCCATCATTGTGCTGCAAAACCTGATCAACAGCTACATACCTATTGTATCTGTTTCCCCTTGTAATTGCAGCACCAAGTGTTCAAGTTGGTCAGCTTTGTCAGATAGATCTGCTTTATCTCTCATTGCTCGAGTATATTTCTCCTGTAATGGAAAGTATAACATTTTTAGAAAAACGATTTATTCTCACACTCCTTTAATTTCTCACAAAGCTTCTATGCAGTCACTCAACTTCCTAGAAATATACAAATTTTTATTTAAGAAAAGTTATTCCCCAAAATATAAGATGTTCATGACTAGAGTGCCTTTGATCGAATGCTTGGCTGGGGCTAATAAACATCACCAAATAAAAAAAAAATTTGTCTAAGTTAATCTAAAGGAGATAGAGACAAATCAAGAATACAATAAGTAGCCAAATATTTGCTGGTGGATCATAATATATATTCTTAGCTTAATTTTTTCATCATACTGACATTGTTTAGATAGTTTTCCAACTTCAATATTTCTCAGGATTGTTGAAGTAAATGTTTGACAGGTAAATATAAACCAACCAGCCGACGAAACTTAAGATCACATGTTACCGAGTAACTCTGGTCAGCTCTGTTTCAGTGGACCAGTTATATGGAGGTCAGCTTATCAAGTAATTAGAATCAAAGCCTAAAGTTGCCAGCAGAATATACACCAAAACTCTCATTGTTACAGCAGCAGCCCATACTGTCCTAATTGATAAGATATAAATAACCAGTCCCTATTTTTTTGTTTTTTTTGCAAGAATTTTTTTTTGCTAGAATTTTGTTTGACACATTGAGTTGAATGGCTAAATAGTAGCTCATTGTCTATCAAGTAAACAGGAGCAACATTTAAATATAACTTTTAACTTAATATTAGGTTATGTTACACCTAATGCAATACATTTTATCTACTCTTAATCTTTTTGAACTCATTTTCTCCCGCACCTCTCTGGTTATGTCACATCTTACGTATAAAACCATTTTATAGTGATTGGGTCCATGAACTCAGCAGCTGTAAATTGTATTAGAGCAACCCAACTAGGTCACACAAATACACAGAAATAGTGGTAATAGTGATGTTTGCTCTTTATATCCAGATCAGCTTTGATTTCTTGAACCTAAGATCAAAGTGTTCTATCAGTGACTATTCCATCAGGCCTATGACAGGCATATGGAGCAAGGGTTCATTCGAAAAATTTCAAAAGTGAGGAAATATTTTATTCAATTTCAACTAACCTGGATTGCTTCCATAGTTTTCTTTAATTTATCAAACTCAACTCGGCTCACTATGTTCTCATCGGGATTGGCTGTTCAAAAATATAGGATACAGTAAATTATAATTAAATTATAATTAATAATTATTAACAAGCTGGATAGATAAATTACACTGGGCAACAAAAAAATTTTTTTGTCTGGTACCTGGAATATTTCAATAAATTCATAAGTGATTTTGCCTGCTAAATTCAGAAATAACTTCAGTTTTTCTCTATCAGGTGTAGTTTTCTGACTAGACCTGATAGAATAAGTATTTTATTCATACAAGTAGCAAATAATATGAATCAATTAAGAGAGCATAACACAAAACAAAGTACAAATATAAATTCAAAATTAGAAATACACATTGGCAAAGATCTTTGGGAGAAAATTCTCAAGGAATAAATTTATGCTTCTTTGCGCACCATGAATATCTTATTTTAAACACCAGCAATAGTCTGCCATTATCACAGCGTCCCAATGTCCTTGGTACCGAGTTTCCATCTCCTTGATGTCCTGATGGAATCATTCGCCTTGTTCATCATTAACATCCCCAAGATATTCAGAACAATCAAGATGACTAAAAAGATAAGGCATTTTGATGCTCATATTCACACCAATATCATGAAAAATTGATACCAAGTTGGTAACAAGGTCTTTATAGTTTTCACTTTTGTTGTTTCCCAAGGAAATTTTGCACTACTTCTGCAAAGGCTAGCCAAGCTGATGCTTCATTTTCGCTCATCGTTTTCACAAAATTTGTGTCCTTCAAGAGCTTACAGATCTGTAGTCCATCAAAAATCCCTGTTTTAAGTTTTTCAACCATCAAGTCTGGAAATACACTGCAGATATACTTAAAGCACTCTCCATTTTTGTCAAAAGCTTTGACAAATTGTTTGATCAATCCGAGTTTGATGAGCAAAGTGGGGAAAATGATCTGATCTTGCTTAACCAAGGGTTCTTCCAATATATTGGCAGCTCTATATGGAGTCATATTTATTTGTTCAAGGTGGCCAGTCTTTCTTAAAATAGTGGCTTACTCGGTCTCTACTGTCCCACATACAAAGAAAGCATGGGTATTTGGTATAACCAGATTGCTGTCCCATGAGAAAATTTACCATCTTCAAGTAAATGCAGATAACCCATTTATGATCATGATACGGTATCTTCTTTAACACCAATTTAATTTCTTCATATTTTCCCTTCAGAGTTTTTGAATGGCCGAGCAGGACAGAACCATACACATTTCTATTGTGCAACATTTTAAACCGTGCTTAGAGCTATCTATGAAAAGACACCATTCTTCTGGTTTGTATTACTCAATGCTAAGTTTATTAAGAAGCCCACTGACATCTCTGCAGTAAACCAGTTCCTTTTCTTTTGTGAAGAAAGGAACTCCGATAAAAAGTTATACAAACACCATTCTCTAGAAGATTCTTCTTTCAGTCAAGAAGCCAACAGTTCTGCAGAACTTTTTGGGAGGTTCAAGTCACAAACTAGATCATTCAGCTCTACCTGGGCGAATAGATGAGGTAAAGTCTCAATTGAAAAGACTTGATCTCTAGTGTCATCTTCAGGTGATAAATCTTCTTTGGTTGAGGGTAAAGTTATCTGAAGCAAAACACTGAAGACTGGAAGAGGAATCTCTTCACTGCGTGAATCTAGTCTAATAGCAGAGGCAAGATTAGGATAGACAAGTGTTTGTCGATTTTTCTGGTAAATAACCCTTCAAATTTAGGCTACAAAAATAGTCGTCCACATGATTATAGAGCTCAATAACTTAAAAACTAGACTTGATAGGTCAAAAAGGAGGTTATATTTGGATTCAGAAGACCAATTTTGTATAGGAATGATGTCTATTTCTTAAACACCAAAAACCTTGTAGACCAGTGTTATCTTATGGTAGAAACAGCAGTAATACAACTAACAATACATGCAGTAAACATTCAAATGTATAATAATCAATTTCTGAAGTAAAGTAAAAATAATAAATAAAGGCATAAAATTATTATCAAATAAATCACTACTTACTGGTCATTTTTAATTGTTCTTCTACATCAGCAACTTTCACACTCAAATTATCAGACAGATTTCGCTGTTCATTCAAATTTTCAATTAACTGGTTGCGTTCAGCTTCCAGTTGACAAATAGTAGCTTGTAAAGACCCAATCTGAAAGACAAAGAATAGAAAAGTAAATTCCTATAAAACACATACACAGATGAAACTATATTCAATACTATGAATATCAGAATATTTACCATAAGGTAAAAAGTACTTTAATAATACAGAAAGCTTGTCTACAATGGTTTTATGTATAATGTTCAATGGAAATGAAACCAATGATTTAAACCACCTCCCTCCAAATAAAATGTCACAATTAACTTCTTATGCTAGAATTTTCTGATTGAACATTCTTCAGAGCAAATCCATCTAAGTTGGTCTGCTTGATACCAAAGAGTTGGTAATAGTGATGTTTGCTCTTTATATCCAGATCAGCTTTGATTTCTTGAACCTAAGATCAAAGTGTTCTATCAGTGACTATTCCATCAGGCCTATGACAGGCATATGGAGCAAGGGTTCATTCGAAAAATTTCAAAAATTGCTTTTATCATTTTAAAGGTACATTTGAAACCTTATCTTTATCCATGCATCTATCTCCCATGTGCTCTTATAATTTATCATTCTTGCACATCTGCCACAAACAAATTCTATTCTCTGTCAACGTTCCTTTGATTTGGAATGTGAAATATTTAACATTAACCCTTTTGTTATTAATCC
>NC_068982.1:66237091-66246960 GCF_001194135.2 Octopus bimaculoides | reverse complement strand
CAGAATGTAAACAAACCGGAAAAAAGAGATAGCTTGTGGTTTCCTGCAACTGTAGATGAAATACGGGCATTTTTTGCCATAAATATTATTATGGGTATTAGTTACCCAGAATAACAAATTACTGGAGCGATCAGGAACCTTTTGGCGATGAATATATTTCCAGTATTATGAACGAGTACGATTCGTGAAGCTGAACCAATATTTACATGTGAGAGACACTAGCAGTACCCCAGTACGTGGAGAACTTTCAGACAAAAATTATGCAATAGAATTGATTAAGAACCCTTTCTTAATTATGTTTCAAATATCACATTAATATGTTGATAAATAAAAAAGTTACAGGTGTTTAATGAGACTAGTCTAAATTCATGATTATTTTAGAATTTAATTGAAACTCATTATTTGGTCAGAAATATAGTAACGAAAGGGTTAAAGTTTCTAACAGGATGAGTGACCACACTGATGTTCAATGGCCATGAGAAGGACCTCTAAGGAGCTGTTACATTGAGAAAACTACTGTTTAATCATCTACAGAACATGAATGACAAGCGGTGGCCAAAGAAGGTACTGAGTTCTGGTTGATTTGTCATTCTCATCAAAGACATTTCAAAGAAATGGGAAAGTAACAATATACACTCCAATCTTAAATAACTATATGCATTGTTATAAAACTCAAGATAAATTGTTATGGGAGACACAAATTTGGGAGGGTTTATTTATTTGAACAATTGTTTTAACAGCAGGATGCCCTTTCTCACAACTAATTACTGAACCATAAAATAGGAAGTGCAACTTGTTTTGATACCATCTGGAATAATTACAGATACTTTGTTCAGAGATACAATGCAATGATTGTCATAAGGTGAAATCTTACATGGTCAGTAATTAAACACAAACACCCAGTCATTATACTTTATATTGCAAGAAACAATTAATTACAACAGATAATGAAAGTAGAAATCAAAGCTTGAAGTAAAATTTACTAACAATAGTGTCACTCTTCTCATCCTTTGAATCATCATAAATATCTTTGTTATCACGTGACTTTACAAGCATATTCCTCAACTCAGAATTCTGTGTTGTAAGAGCATTCATCATATCCTAGAAATAAATAAATAAATAAATGAGCATTCAACTGCTTAGATAAAGATATCACATTAACATTTCAAAATCCATCAAAGTAATGAAAATGTTTGAAACCAATGTTACTAGGTCCATTAATGTAATTGAAATTACATTTTCTTACTCTGCCAGAGTAATTATACTGAAATTTAAAACAAAAAAATAAAAAATTTATAAACCTGGGAGGCAGACAGTTCTCTCTGCAGTGTTTCTACTAACTGTGCTTGGGCTTCATAATGGCGCAGTCGGTCCTGGATTTGCTCCTGCTGATAAGTCTCTCTCTGCAAATTGTCAGCACACTTTTGGATCTCATCCAGTTTTAGATCCCGTGAAGCAAGCTAACAATAAAGAAATACATGTATCTTAGCTTTTGTTTTTATAAAGATGTTTATAAAAACATAATATACGTTATTAGCATGCATTCTTTGAACAAACAGGGAAAGCAAACCATCAAACATTATCATCAACTACAACTCATACTTGAATAGATAAAACAATTTAGTTTCCTTTGTGTTTGTATGTGAGAGAGAGAAAATTGTTTTATCAGACAAGTGGTGCAGTGCTAATGCTAAGATTTCACTGCACAAAATACAGGGGTTGGACAAAATAATGGAAACACCTATCATCATAGCATGATAATTTTGAAATATCTATAAAACCGTCAAAAGCTTGTTTATTTTTAAGTTTTTTGATTTATTATTAATGTTGCTCAATATGTTTGCTAAAATTGCTGTTTCTTTTCGGATATCATCAGAAAAAGGTAATTAAAATTCATTAAAATGACAGATCTATTGGACTTTCAAAGAGGTCAAATTGTTGGTGCTCATATGGCAGGTGCTAGCATAATGAAAACAGCCGAAATGTTTGGTGTATCAAGAAGTATTGTTTCAAAAGTAAAGACAGCCTTTGAGAAAGAGGGAAAAACCTCCTCGTTGAAACAAAACTCCGGAAGAAAACCAAAACTTTCAGATAGGGACTGTCGGACTCTTACGTGAATTGTTAGAAAGGATCACAAAAGTACAGCTCCCAAAATTACTGCAGAGCATAATGACCACCTCGGAAAGCCAGTTTCCACAAAAACTGTTTGCTGGGAGCTGCACAAAGCCAGATTTCACAGGAGGGCTGCAATCAGAAAACCACTACTTTCAAACACAAACGTTGCAAAGCGTTTACAGTGGAGTAAAAACCTACAGAATTGATCCCTAGAGCAGTGGAAGAATGTTATTTTCTTGGACGAGTCATCCTTTACCTTATTTCCGACCACTGGCCGAGTATTAATAGAATTCATCATCATCATTTAACGTCCACTTTCCATGCTAGCATGGGTTGGACGATTTGACTGAGGACTGGTGAAGCGGATGGCTACACCAGACTCCAATCTGATTTGGCAGAGTTTCTACAGCTGGATGCCCTTCCTAACGCCAACCACTCCGAGAATGTAGTGAGTGCTTTTTATATGCCAGAATTAATGGTCAAGACTATTCATGCATTTCATCTGATCAAATTCATCCTATGGTTGCAGAACTGTTTCTGGAGGGAAATGCAATCTTTCAGGATGATAATGCACCAATTCACACAGGGAAAGTTGTTGAATGGCACAAGAAATATTCTAGTGAAGTTGAACATATCAGGCCACCACAGTCCCCAGATCTCAATATTATTGAACATTTATGGTGCATTTTAGAAAAACAAGTAAGGAGTTGATATCCTTCACCATCATCACTATAAGAACTGGAGACTGTTTTAGCTGAAGAATGGACAGAAATTCGTTTGAAAACAATTCAAACTTTGTATGAGTCCATACCTCATAGAATTCAAGCTGTGACTACTGCCAAAGGTGGTCCTACCCCATATTAAAATACATTTGTTTGAAATTTTAAGGGGTTTCCATTATTTTGTCCAACCCCTGTATATTTTAAAGAAATCAGCTTATGTACACAATTTTCATAATTGTGTCAGGCTAAGAGTAAATGAAAGCAAACCCTTGAGATTTAAAATCATAAGCAAAATTAATCAGAAGTAAAAGAAAACCTATTTAAAAGATTGATGAGCAAGACAACTTCTCCAGTGCTGGTGCTATGAAAAAAATATAGCCAACATACACTGTAAAGTAGGTGAGAAATGAGCAGAGGAAGCATAAAGATGTGAGGTGCCTTTAGTTTTGTCTTGCTGAGAACTATTCAGCCCTTTCTAGTGTTGGTACCATGGAAAAAATACATCCAGTACATTTTGTAAAGTGGTTGGTAAAAGAAGGGCATCTGGGTGTAGATACCAAGCCAAATGATATGTACAAACACCAATGAGAGCAACACTCTTACAAAAAATGACTTGGACTGTAACAATCTACTCAACCTATGGAAAGAAGACATACAATGATGAAACATCCAGCAGTTCCTAGAAATACACAAACAGATGAATATAAATGTCTCTTAAGAACTATGATGTTCAGTGCTTAGATCCCCTTGAATAGTTTTTAACAAAATGAGATATAACTTTCTCTCTGTTTGGTGAGAACTATTTCTATAAGACCATCTGACTCCTTCACAATTTAAGAAAGGTAAACATTGATTCTTTTGAGCAAACACATGGTCATATATTTATAATTTAGAGGAACTTATATGACGATCAAGCCTTTCTCCATCAGCATCTTCATTTTAAGTCCAGCTTCCATGGGTTGGCTGGTTTGACAGAGGACTGCATCTTGCATTAACGTCTACTTTGGTATGGTTTCTACAGTTGGATACTCTAACACCAACCACTTTACAGAGTGTACTAGGTGCTTTTTTTTCATGGCACTAGTAAAGATTGCTTTATAACTTGCAAGGCTATAAGTCTAAAGTGGTCACTATAACTGAAGGAAAATAGAAAAGAGAGTGTACAATTATTCTACAAGGGTGAGCTAAAAAGTTCATGGGCTGACTATGAAAGAGTGATGCTAAAGATGTGAAATCTTGCATGCATTAATTTCATATCTTAATAACTACATTGTTTCTTTCCAGGTAAACTGAGATCTGACTTTTCAAAAAGATATCGAAAGTAACTAGTAGTGACTTCTCTTCAAAATGGACAAACTTTGATATCATGTTGTTATCAAGTACTAGTAGAAAAAGGGTTTAGCCCCCACAAGGACATTCATGCTGATATGATTGCTACACTAGGGGATGACACTCCAACTTTATCAACAGTGCAAAAGTGGGTAGCTGAATTTAAAAGGGAAAGGAAGAGTCTTGAAAATAACCCATGATCTGGACATCCTGCAACTGCCACCATCAAGAAAAACATGATCGTGTTCACCATATGGTGATGGATGACAGGCAATTGACTATAAATCAAATAACCAATGCTGTTAGCATATCCTGTAAGATAGTTGAGAATATTTTGTAAAATGAACTTGGCATGATGTAAGTTTTTGTTCAGTGGGTGCCACATCTTCTGACACTTGTTCAAAAGTGTACCAAGCTAATCACATCACAGGAAAATCTGACATTGTTTCAAGTAGATCCAACTGGTTTCCTTGAACATTTCCCAACCCAGGATGAGTGTTAGCTTTATCACTTTGAACTAGAAACATGAAGTGGAAACAGCCCTCCTCATCTGCTCCAAAGAAGGCCAAAGTTGTTTCATCTGCAGGGTAGGTGATGGTCTCGTTTTTTTTGGATGCAAAAGGCAATGTATACCAGCTTGCTAAGACAGTTACAAAAGGCAACCAAGACCAAACACCCAGAAAAGCTGGGAAACGGGGTTTTGTTTCATCAGGAAATTGCTCCAACACACAAGTCCTTGGTTTCAATGGCTGTTGTACATGACTGTGGCTTTGAACTGATTGACCACCCTCCCCATTCTTCCCCATCTGACCATTGTCTGTTGTCCAACATGAAAAAACACTTGACTAGGAACCAGTATAACAGTGATGACGATATCATATCTACTGTTGACTTTTTTTACCAACAAGATGAAAGCTTCTCCACGAATGGGATCCAAGCACTGCAACACAGATGAAAGAAGTGTGTGGACTGCAAGGGGGACTATGTTGAAAAATAAACCTCATTTGGTTACATTCCATGAATATCTTAACTAGCCTATGGACTTTCAGTTGACCCTCATTGATGAGGAAACAAGGGAGAGTAAGAGAAATAACCCTCCCCCCCACCTTTCCTCGCCAGTAACAGTTGCCACTAACAATAAATCCCCAAAACAGTTAAGGAAGAAACAACTAACCAATTCTCTCATATCCTTCAGTTCGTCCTCTTGTTGTGCCAATCGATCAGCTAATTCATGAGCTCTGTGTTCTTCAGATTGTAATTTGGTCATTAGTTCCATACTGTCATTACTCTGTAGAAAGAAACAAATTCAATAATAGTAGTTCCAAGTATCTGACACCTTATCCGATTTAACAAAACATGAATCCAAAATATAAAAAGAACAGCAAATATTCTTTGTAGGAAACAGTTTTTCTGAGAAAAATATTTCTAAAATCATCCTCTTTTATTATTCTTCACATGTATAATCTAATCAATAATACATTTCATAAATTTGTATGTCATGGAGAGTTCTAATGTTTCTTCTGAAGAAAGACTATCTGAAATATCTCTCCCTTGGCATACAAATGTATTCACATGTTCTTAAATTAATTAGCTGATGCCAACTGAGAATATTACCCTTGGACCCTGGTTTTGTTAATTTAGTTAGATACTGACTTGATATAACTATGATTTCCTTTCTTATTTATTTATTATTATTATTTTTTTTTTTTGAAGATATTAAATTACATATTGTCAAATTAATAATTATGTCAGCAGCAACTTGATTCTCTTTCACCTCTCTTTGTAAGATGGTCATATAATCAAAAAATATGAAGCTCATATAATTTTTTTCTTCTCCAAAAGAAAGTCTTATACTGAAGACAAGGTGGCTATTTTACATACATTTTCAACTTGTTCTTACTCATCTCATATTTAATGGGCTTTTTCATTTTATTTACTGCTCACTTTTAAGCTTGGTTTTTCTCTTTATTTTTTTTAGTTTCAGATGAGCTAACTTAATTCTTTAACAAAATTATTTTGCAACAGACTTAACAATAATTACAATTCTTTAACAAAGCTTATTTGTTACATAAAATCTTAATCCTAAAAACAGATTAAACATCTTAATTTAAAAGCGTTAAGAAATACAAGATACAATGAATGTAAAATGGAAAAATTAAAAGAAAGAAAAATCAAAACTAACCATTTTCACAAATCCATTCTGAAGTTCTGCCAACTGTTGTTTAAGGTCTTTGTTTTGTGTTAAGGCTCGACTAAGGGCAGCCTTATCACTCTGAATATTTTCTAACAGTTGGGCTTTATTACTCGATTCTTCTTTAAGATCACCAACAGTAGTCTCCAAATCCATGATTTTGTTTTCCTTTTCCTCAAGAAACCTAAAAACAATAAATCAAATACAAAATATAACAAAACATCAATAATTCAAGACAAACAAAATAAACCATAGTACTATTAGCTATTTAACTCACTCCTTTCTTCACTCTCAAAATCGTCAAAGCATGTAATAAATTGTGATGGTTGAAGGACACTATTACTTAAAACTTCTATGCTTCATAAAAATCCTGATGTGCCTAGACATACTTTCCCTTTTATGGCTCTTTTACAGTTCACTTTTGTGCTTTCTTGCATTTTACCTGTCTAATGTACAGGTACTTGGGCTATTATTACCATCTTTCTTTACTTGACACACTGCTATTTTCTGTCGCCTCTTTTACTCTTTTCGGATAAGTTGTATTGCACCTGACCACTATATACAATAAACTCATTATAAAAATTAGTAAAAATCTAGAGGACTGGTGAATTAGGGATGAAGCAGTATTTGTTGGGGTGACATTATTTACGAAACCAAATTTGCACAGGTTTCCTGTTTACATCTAAAAGATACCCTGTGAGTGATGAAGCATATGTAAGTTTTCACATTGAAAGACAGTTGCTGGTGACAAAATACAATCCATTCGTCTATCACAGGTTTTCACATATGAAAGGATTTGAACACAAACTAAAACAACATTTGTTTTCGTTATACAATATTACATGAGCTATTTCAATATGGTATGTATTTACAGCTAAGTAGACAAGATTATGGTTAGTTATATATTTTGTCTTGGACACAATACAATGCTAGTCACATCATATGATCAATTGGCTGATTATAACAGCTCAAGCAGCAAAAACCAGAATGGGAGCATATAGTCATTCCACCTGCTAGAAATAACCAAAGTGTGCTAAAATCAACCCCTATCATTTAAAAAAATAAAGGTTATATTAAATAATGTTATCAATATATTATCCCTAAAAGAGAGGGAATGTCTTTGATGAAAGATGTGCTGGGTGAGGTCTGACCTGAGACTAAAGAAGAACTCAGCCAGTTGCAGCTCTTGTTCACAGTTTGATAATTAAATAGACGTTATGAGGGGGTACCCAAAAGTAACTGGAAATGTTATCTATGAGACAAGCCTGTTGTAGTTCAGGCTTCTGCTGCTAGAAGCTACTTGATGCAACCTTCAGGTATCAATCTGCCGACCAGCGGCATCAGGTGTACTCCTACTGCCACATGATTTGTCTTTGTTCTGCAATGCTTCTCTCCTGTTTGTCAATTTTTGCAATGGCTGAAATGAAGGAACAGCATGCTGCCGTGAAATTCAGTTTTCTGCTGACGAAAACGGCAGCCAAAACAGTTGTCATGCTTCAAACAGCTTATAAAGATGCTGCCATGAGCAAAACAAGTTTACAAGGGTTTCCATGCATTAGGAATGGTCACTTGTCGCTTAAAGACCAACCTTCTTCAGGACGACCATCAACCTCCTGAACGAATGAAAACGTCATGAAAATTCATGAACTGGTCTTGGAGGACCATCACTGAACAATTGATGAACTTGTTGATATGACTGGTGTGTCCTGGAGCCAATGAATTTTGAGCAAGAAATTGCGAATGAAAAGAGTTGCAGCAAAATTTGTACCTCGTTTGCTCACAGAAGATCAAAAGCAGTCACGACTGAATGTGTGTTGTGAATTGAAAGAACAGTTGGAAGTTGATTCAGACCTCTTTTCAAAGGTCATCACTGGTAATGAAAGCTGGTGCTAGGGAATTTTCAGATGTGGAAGAGGTGAAGAAATAAAACAATGAAGGCATTAAAGGGTATCACTTCGCAAGAGTTCCAGCACAGCTTGGAATAGTGGAAAACACACCTGGACCAATGCATTGTTTCAAATGGAGAATACTTTGAAGGCGATAAAAGTGTAAACATATAAAAGTGAATAAAATAATATTGCAAAATTCCAGTTTCTTTTGGGTACCTCATCGTAAAAAGGAAGAAAGAATGTTATGTTCAGATTTAAGTGCAAGCAAAAATGTAGAGTTTATCACTAGTTGCCCTCTACTTACCGACTTAGTTGTGCATTGTCTCGGATTTGGGTTTCATGCCTTTTGGTAAGCTCTTCATAATCGGCTCTCAATTTATTGATTTCTGACTGGAGGTCAGAGGAAGATATACTAACACACTGGTTCTGACTTTCAGCCTCCTCTAATTAGGGGGGAAAAAAAACAGGTTTCAAACCATGACACAAATATGAAATACAGATATGAATAACTAATTAACTTCTAATAAAAACAGATTTGATCCTTTAGCACTTAAACTGGCCATATCTGGCCAAAACATTCTACCTGTTCTATGTTCAAACTAGCCAGGTCCAGCCTCTCACACCTATCCTACAGTGTCATTCTAAAAATAAAGTCACATCATTGGAATCTTAAAGCTACAAAATAACACATAATTCAAAACAATGTGAATAAATAAGCATTACATTTCACAGAATAATCTGAATGCTAAAGGGTTAAGGGAATTGACAGAGTCATTACTGAGTCAGAATGCAGAGAGTTGGAGTAAATATCATGAAGCATTCTGTCTGAGTTCAAATCCTGCCAAGGTCAACTTTGCCTCACAGTCTTTAGAGGTTGAGAAAAAAAACAACTGTCCCAATACAAGATGGTGGATCAGTGGAACTATAAGAACATCATACCAAGATGCCTTGTGGTATTTGTTTCAGTTCTTTGTATTCCAAGTTCAAATCTAGTTATGGCTTACTTGGATGGTAGATTTCACCTGTTGCCCAGTTTAACACAGTCACCTGACATCTTCAGTTCCTTTAGCAGATTCCACTCTGTTACAAGCATTTGGGTCAGACTTCTGGTTTGAGGATAGCTTTCTTTCTCCCTCCCATCAGCCTCAGAAACCTTGTAAAAAGTCATGAGCACCTTCTTGATTAAAAAATAAAATAAATTAAAATACAAAAATAAAATAGCTTTACCTAATTGTCTGCGTAAACTGTGCATTTTAGATTCAGCCTCATGCTGCTCCGAATATAATTTTTCTCTTTCTTCAGTTAAGGAAGTCACCTAAACACAGAACAAAATAGATTAGTAACACGAAGGAAGACATCCAGCAGTAAAACAATGCCCCAATAATATATTGGTCTAAGTCATGCTAACACAGAGTGGAGGGAGGAAAAAAATTGCACATGTAAAATGTATCTATCTATCTATCTATCTATATATGTGTATGTGTGTGTGTGTGTGTGTGTGTGTGTGTGTGTGTGTGTGTGTGTGTGTATATGAGAAAAGTTGAACCTAAGAAACATCAGTTGTGGTATGCAAGAGAGACAATTGCGCTGGTATGGAAAAGTGGTGAGAATGGATGAGGATAG
>NC_068982.1:66235053-66236637 GCF_001194135.2 Octopus bimaculoides | reverse complement strand
AAAGCGAAATCGTGATGGCACCACCGTTCGAGCATGATCGTTACCAGCATCGCCTTACTGGCACTTGTACCGCAATTTCGCATTCCTGGCATGTGAAAAGTCATTCGAGCGAGATCGTTGCCTGTACCTCTGGACTGGCTCCTGTGCAAGTGGCACGTAAAATACACCAGTTTGAGCATGGCCATTGCCAGTACCGCCTGACTGGCCTTTAAGCACCTACTACACTCTCGGAGTGGTTGGCGTTAGGAAGGGCATCCAGCTGTAGAAACTCTGCCAAATTAGATTGGAACCTGGTGTAGCCATCTGGTTCACCAGTCCTCAGTCAAATCGTCCAACCCATGCTAGCATGGAAAGCGGACGTTAAACGATGATGATGATGATGTATATATGTATATATATATATGTACATATATAAATATATGCAGGGAACGCTGACGGGGTCGGGGGTGTGGGAATACTTCTTGCAGAGAAATGGGTTGATAAGGTAATCGAGGTAGTCAGAATATGTGACGGAGTACTTAAGATTAGACTAGTGCCTTATCATAGGTTAGCTACCGTCATCTCGGCCTATGCCCCTCAACCAGAGCTATCGGATGGGCAGAAAGACCAATTCTACAACACCCTCCTGCAAACTACCTCATTGACAAAAGACAGAGACCTTCTCTTCGTGGCTGGTGATTTCAATGGTCATGTCGGACGTCGTGCTGGCGGCTTCCATGGCATACATGGAGGCTTCGGTTCCCGCAACAAGGAGGGAACCAGACTGCTGGAGTTCTGTGATGCAAACTACCTGTCACCTAGTCACCTACCGTTCTGGCAGACACTCTAGCCAAATCGACTACATCCTCACCAGAAATAGGGAAAGAGGGCGGCTTATAAATGCCAAAACTTTCCCTGGCAAAGAATGTACCCCTCAACACAGGTTAGTAGTTAGCGACTTCGGGATCAAGGCAAAAAGGATGCCCAGAATTAGACCAGCTTGGAGGAGAAGGGTTTGGAAGCTTAAAGATCCTGCATATGGACATAGATTTAGAGACATGCTACTTGAAGCATTTAACGAAAAAGAAGGGGATATAGCATCATACAACGTGGAAGACAACTGGAGGTTTCTATGGGACAACCTGCTGAGAGCCACCGACCAGATCTGTGGCTTGTGTAAAGGCCTCTCTCGACCCAAAGTTACGTGGTGGTGGAACAATGTGATTGACAGGGCTATTAGACAAAAAAAAAACAGGCTTGGAAGGACTGGAAGAACAGAGGTAGCAGGGAATTGTATCAGACTGCTAGAAGGGAAGCAGATAAGGAAAGAGGTTTGGAGACGCCACTACGAAAGATTGCTCAATAAAGACAATGAGTGGGAGAAAGAGAGTCTGCCGAATGTTGACCCAACAGAGGGACCAGCTATCCGAATTGACAGTACCATGGTAGATAAAGCAATTAAGAGCATGAAGACAGGGAAAGCCCCCAGCCCATCAGGAATTACTGCAGAGATGCTCAAAATATCTGGTAGTGTCGGCTATAGCCTAGTCACCTGTATAGTTAACCAGGTGATACACGAAGGCGTCATACCCAATGACTGGTGTA
>NC_068982.1:66233388-66234125 GCF_001194135.2 Octopus bimaculoides | reverse complement strand
ATTAGGCCTCACTGAGGCAATGACTTCTGACCGAGACCTTTGGAAATACGCGGTGCGTGATAAGACCTGGCAAGTCAAGTGAGACCAAAATCCAAGGCCTCTGCCAGGGATGTAGCCAGCCTACTTAACATTCCTTCTTTGGACACTAAACTCAGAATGCGAAAACCTGTTAGGGCAAGCAAAATCGTGATGGTACCTGTACCAGTAGATCACTAAGAGCACCGTCTAAGCGTGATCGTTGCCAGAATACTAGCTGTCTGGCTTCCGTGCCGGTGGCATGTAAATAGCACCATTTGAGCGTGATCATTACCAATGTCGCCTTCCTTGCACTTGAAAAGACATTCAAGCGAGTTTGTTGCCAGTGCCGCTGGACTGGCCCCTGTGCAGATGGCACGTAAAATACACCATTTTGAGTGTGGCCGTTGCCAGTACCGCCTAACTGGCCTTCGTGCCGGTGGCACATAAAAGCACCCACTACATTCTCGGAGTGGTTGGCATTAGGAAGGGCATCCAGCTGTAGAAACTCTGCCAAATCAGACTGGAGCCTGGTGTAGCCATCTGGTTCACCAGTTCTCAGTCAAATCGTCCAACCCATGCTAGCATGGAAAGCGGACGTTAAACGATGATGATGATGATGATGATATATGTATGTGTGTATGTATGTATGTATGTGTGTGTATATATATATATATATATGTGTGTGTGTGTGTAGAGTGTTATATATATATATGTATGTA
>NC_068982.1:66224549-66232096 GCF_001194135.2 Octopus bimaculoides | reverse complement strand
TTTTGAATAGAATTTATTTTCGATAATTTCAATTGATTTTAATCGATTTAAATTTCCTTTCTATTTGAAAATTAGTTATTAAACACGTGTAGTCATTTTATTATCTTTACCTTATGATATTTACTTTGTTTTATATTATACGCATTTATTGTGCTTTTAATTGTTAATTTTTCTATATGTGATAGTGGATTTTCATCGATGAGTTCTTGAAACTTGGTTATTTTCCCTAAAACTATATATTTTATATATATTTTATATATAAAGCTCAATTTAATTTTGATTTTTTATAAATTGATTTTAATTGAGTTTTTACCTGTAATTTTGAATTTTGTCCCTAATATATATATATATATATATGTGTGTGTGTGTGTAGAGTGTTATATATATATATGTATGTATAGCCGAAAGGTGTTCGTCTGTTGTATGTGTATAATTCTAGCTTTCTTGTTTTTGTTTTCGTTCTTGAATACATTCGTTTACTTTTCCCAGAAGCTTAATGCTTTTTGATTAAGTCTCTAGCACTTGACAGATTCAAGCAGTCCTAGTGATAAAAAAGTGCAAAACTGCAAGGATTTTCCAGACACTGACTGAAGAGGAAATCGGTTGCGAATGAGCCATGTATCTTGTTTTTGTCCTGTTTACCATTTGTTATGTTATCTATTTTTCCAGGAGTGGCTGTGTGGTAAGTAGCTTGCTTACTAACCACATGGTTTCGGGTTCATTCCAACTGCGTGGTACCTTGGGCAAGTGTCTTCTACTATAGCCTCGGGCCGACCAAAGCCTTGTGAGTGGATTTGGTAGACAGAAACTGAAAGAAGCCTGTCGTATATATGTATATGTATATATATATATATATATATGTATGTATGTGTATGTGTGTCTGTGTTTGTCCCCCCAGCATCGCTTGACAACCGATGGTGGTGTGTTTACGTCCCCGTAACTTAGCGGTTCGGCAAAAGAGACCGATGGAATAAGTACTAGGCATCCAAAGAATAAGTCCTGGGGTCGATTTACTCGACTAAAGGCAGTGCTCCAGCATGGCCACAGTCAAATGACTGAAACAAGTAAAAGAGTATGTGTTTTGTTGGATTTCCGTTTGTTGTTCTTTCTGTCCTACCCTTGATATATATGTATTTCAGTTTCTGCTAACCAAATCCACTCACTAAGCTTTGGTCACCCCAAGGCTATAGAAGACACTTGCCCAAGGTACCATGCAATGGAAATGAATCCAGAACTGTGTGGTTGAGAAGCAAGGTTCTCATCACACAGCCTCACCTGTGCCTATCACTTGATTTAACACCACCGCCACCCAATTTGGCCTTCCAGTGCCTTCCATTGCAAAAAAAAACAAAAAAACAGGACTAATTCTTTTTATATAGCAGCCTCCTTTCCTCTCACTAATTTCAGAAATCATGTGAAAGATCACGTGTTGCTCTTCCACCTCTGACGAAGACATTAAAAAGAAGAAAAAAAATTAAATATTATAAAAGTTACACTAGATGGATATGAAATGTGAAATAAACTGACCTGGTTAGTTAATGACTGAGTCTGTTGTTGTAATTGGTCTATATAATGCTGGTATTGCTCTGATTGTTGGTTACGTTCATTAGTAACAGTTTGGAATGCTTCTTGGTACTATATAAAGAAACAACACAATTGAAAGTTTAAAATATAAGCAAAGCAATTCAAAACGTAATTGGGTTAAATAGGTATTTAGAAGACAAGTAGAGTAATAATCTATGTTGTTTAAAGTCAACAGGTCAGGAAGTTCTAGTAGAGCCGACATTTGATATTTTACGTCAATGACCGCTAAATGCTAAATTATAATATTGATGAAAAATGTTCAAGGGAGAGAACTCAAGAATCGTTGAACACGATGCAGTTGGCAAGAGCTACTCAAGATGATTTCATTTCATTTTGCAGACCTCTACTTCATTTTTCTATCCACTTGTAAATTTGACAAATCTATAAAATATAAAATAAGCTAAATCTGTTTCATTACTGACTCAATACCAATATATCTCAATTTTAAAACCCAAACATTTCATATAATTCACAGATTTCATAATTAAAAAACTCATTTTATAATGAAAATAAATTTTAAAAAGAGTATGTAGCTTTCTGTCATACAGTATTAAATTATACTAGCACAGTATAACAGATTTACAATGTAGCTGAAATTCATAAGATTATAGATGAGAAATGGTGAACAGCTGGTGCCAAAAATTATAACAAACCTCTATAAGTGGACTCCTTTCTTCACCTACCTATCAATATTTCTTTTCTATTATTCCTATAGTGAAAGCATAGCCAGAGAAAGGAAAAGTGAAAGGGGCTTAGTGAACTATTGCCAAAGAAGTTCAAGGAAGAGGTGAAAGAGATTTAGTGAACTGTTGCTTTCAGTTCATGCAAAAGATGGGCTGCATCATAGAGGTAGAAGCACTAAATAATGAAAAATCTGCAGAGCCTCGAAAGCAGCAGGACAGACATAATTTGTTAGATCAGGGGTTGGGGAACGCTTTTAATGAATTACCCCAAGATATATTTATTTACACTGACATTAACCCCTGATTTGAAAGGAAGAACATTATAGATTCTTTGAATTCAAAAGGTTTACTGTATCTATTTATCGAGAAAATACAATTATAAACATAAAAAGTATAAAACAAATGCAATAATATAAATTAATATCCTAATTATGAAACAAAAGGATTTTTCGAGAGACCTTTTCCCTTCAGGTTTTGGAGAAATAAGGTTTCATTTTTGTTACAATTACATCAAAATTGGACATTATGATGCCAGAGCAATTTGGTACAGTCTTCAGGGTCCAATCGATTTCGTTAAAGGGTTGAATTGAATAACTACTTTAAATCTACTTAAAGTAAAAACACAAGTATCAAAAAAATAAGGTTAAGGCCGAGTATATTTTCAACTTAGAACCTCACCAGGGAAAGATAGAATCGATCGGACTTGCCAAAGGAATGATGGAAGAATCATATACAAGATTGCACCCTGGTTAGCACAGATAACAACATTGTTACTGAATAGATAACTCAGAGGTACCATCCGTGACAAAAACAACAGTTAAGTTACAACCAACATATCTGATACCAGGAGCATTAAAAAGCTTACAAGAAATATGTCTCGTGTATATGTTGATATAATTAAAATATGTCCAATAACTAATATTGCTTTGGGATTAAGCACACTTTCACTGTTCTCTCTTACTATATATACATTATATTCTAATTACCACACAAAATAAAGTGTGCGTGTTTAGGTTTTCGATCAACACCTGTACTTACAGTAGTGAGAGGTGGAGTGGGGAGGCAGGACAGAGCGTAAATGAAAACAGGTGTGATGCAACAGCTGGAAGGTTTTATATGCCAACGCGACAACCAACAATTTAAATGCGAATATAATAAACGTTGGGGAAGATGGAAGAGGATTTCGTGGAACCGAGGAGAAAGAACAACGTAAAGTATGCCTAGACATACTTTAAGTTAGATACATCTTGCTATTATTGTAATCATAGGATACAAAGATGGATAAACAAGCAACGTATACGCATACATCAAAGCTACGATACTAGTTCGATATTTACCTTGGGGTCTGACAGCAACAAAAGAGTTGTACGTGCATACGTGTGTGTATGTGCGTGTTTATATAGAGATATTTACTTTCTCAGAAGACACGGCGAGAACGCAAGTGAAAGCGACAAGCTGGAACTGTCGCGACTGGAATATAGCTAGCAGTCATCAAGGGAGACAACCACCGGATATTCCGTCCTCTGAACACGTAACTGCTGAAGTTGACTAATTTTAGCATCAAAATCTCTAAAATTATGTTTATATGCTGCGAAGCGAGGTAGTTTCCGTTGTTCCAAACGGAATACATTTCCGAACTTCGACTGCAGTCTTTCAACTGTACAAAACAACAAGAATCTTATTTCTGGTCTCGGCACACAAATATATTTTACCGTAAATATCCAATTCTAACAAAACAGAGATCGGATAATTCGTTTTAGTTCTCTATTTCTTTCATAATCAAAAGAGATAAAAGCAACACATCTCGGCCAGATGAACATAAACACATTATTTTCGAGACAAAGACATGTCGTCAGGCTAATACTTTTTGTGAAAGGTATAAACCGCCACAATATTCCAACTAATTGAAACGTAAACAATATGGTTTGTTCTAAGTTAACAGAAAACATTCTAGAAAGACTCCCCTCCCCCCGCCACACAATGTTCTCGCAATTTTTTTTTTTTTTTGTTAACTCCTGAAAGCCGAAAAGTAAAGTTGACCTCCACGAGAATTGGAAGACAGAACTGAATAGTATTTCTAATTTCTAATTATTAATTAATAATTTTAAAAATGAATTTTTTTTAAAGTGCAAAAAATATTGAGTCATTTTTAATAGAAGTAACAAGTAATAACAAATAGAAGTAATAACCAGTAATAAAATTTTTAGCTTTAATGTTCTGTCCTATGCTTTTAAAGGATACTAAAGTATGATTTGAGGGAGATTTGGTTGCTATTTCAAACAGATTGAGCTATTGCATAAAGGCTTTCTGATTAACTTAAAATTGTTGATAAACTCCATATGTGATTGAATTAAGAATTAGAAATTTGAGAATAGGTTATAAAAAATAATTGTAATATATAATTAGTACAATAAACAGAATAATACAAAAAATTAGGTGTATATCGACCTCGGTGGAATTTGAACTTTAGCTATATTGGTACTTCTGGCTCTCAATTTTTAAATATTCTAGTGTGTCAATATTTTTAAATGATGGTACCTTTTTTTAATTATAATGTTACTCTGTAAATTAAAATCAAATAATTTTTAATATTCAAATTTTATCCTCTTCTGCAATATTTTAAGTGAAAATTTTCTTGTTCTGTACTTTACCAGATGTAATAACTTGTCCTGAACTTTTCGAAGTTTATAATCTTAAGAATATTATTTCTCTTGCTCACATTTTTCCACATAATCCATGTTTTTTCCAAGCTATGCTATTACGCTAATTAATAATGTGTCAATTAATAATTTAAGAGTTTACCTTATTAAAAATCACCTCAATGATGCCAGTGACATATATTAAGAACTGAATTAGTGACAAAGCTCTGAAGGTGCTGTGTGTGAATAAATTGCAGCCTTAAAAATATTATTCAACTACTACCATAGTTGAATGATTCACCTTTGAATGATTGACAGGCTTTTTTAAAATCACTGAGTTAGCCATACACCAAACATTTCATCATCTGTTATACTTTTCAGAAAGTTTACACCAGCATTTGATTGGAACTTGGCTCTCAGCTCAAATATAGTAGCAACATGATACTGCTTCTTTAAGGTGCAGTATGAATTTTTACAGATACCTACTTTTCCAGAAACTTTTCACAGGTCACAGCATGCCCTTTCACATCATGATTGTTGTCCACTGTTGTGCCAGATCATATAGAATTGGGATAATTTTTGGTGGATGTTCTTTCTGATTAGAAATGCTGGTACTAATTGTAGCAATGAATGCAACTTGATCAATCATAGGATTAATTGAGCTGTATACATTAGAAAGGTCATTAAAAGTTTTTTCCCAATTTGAAACAGAATTCCATGCAAACACATGGCTCTTCTAAATTCTTCTGTGTTTAACTTGCAACAAAACCCCTAGTACACTAAACATATGTCCATTCCAGCATGACTGCATGGCATGATCTGGCTATCGCCAGACTAAAAGTCAAGGTCAGCTGTATACAAGTTGCAAGCAGACTGGCTCGCGGACTATTTTAATAGCTCAATTTCTTTTTAGACAGACGTGGCATTAGACAAAGTTTCATGGGCAGTTTACCACTGTCTAAATCTGAATAGGCAACTTATTTGAGTCACTTAATAACAATTTTACAATACTTTCAAATTCATGATGGTTTTAAAAATATAATTAGTTTGAGTGTTTTTTACATTTTAATTCATTTCTTAAAGTGAAGCAGCTACAGACAGCATTAAAAATATAAATGCGTAATGATTTAAAACAGCATTTGCAACCAAGACACATATGAAATTCTACTCCCATTTTTATGAAATTTGTAGTTAAACACTTCAGATTTTTTTATATATATATGTCATAAAGCTATACAAAAATCTCAAGTGTCAGAAGTGTTCAATTGTTGATAGTGAGGAAAAAAGACTGAATATGTATGTGTGTTCTTTTAGAATGAAACATATCTCTAACATTTATCAGCAATGCTGCTGGCCGAAGTATAGCATATCAGTAACATTTACTTTATTAATCTCAGTATACTTTATATCTATAATGTCATAAATAACATGTCAACACACGGTTGTCTAAAACACCATCGAATACACATAACAGAATTTGGAGAATAATTCTTGCTAGCTTCTGAACAAAACAAAATTGTAATTTCTTTTCTTTAATCACTGTAGAAAACTTTTCTGATTTGATAGGATATTACTATTATAACATTAATATTGTTATTAAAAACATTTGATAAAAAGATATATAATTCTGATGGAAGCACTGCATAGTTATGTATTGTACATATATGCATACATGTGTATATACATGTGATTTTTCCTCTCAACATCACTTTCTATCTAAATATCACCCTTCACACTTTTATAGTACATCTCCTCTATCCCCTCTGTGCTATTTATACTCCCCTCACCAGTGTTGCCTGAGGGTATACCCCGCCTCTCTCTCTCTGACTGTATCTTTTGCCTCTCCACCACCTCCCTCTGCATCCTTGTCCTAAAAAAGTTAATTATACTTGAACCCAATTTCTTGCCAAGTATCTCTTCTGTAGTAAGACAGCTATCTCTGACCTATCATACTCTCTCTTGGCACACAGCCACTTCTCTCAGGTCCTCTCTCACTTTAAGCTGAGACTTTCTTGTCTTTCAAACTACTTGGCAACCCTGTGGGTACTGGTGCCACATAATAGGCACCTATGCACTCCGTCGAGGGTTCCAGTTGATCCGATCAACAGAACAGCCTACTCATGAAATTAATGTGCAAATGGCTGAGCACTCCACAGAACACGTGTACCCTTAACGCAGTTCTCGGGGATATTCAGCGTGACACAGTGTGACAAGGCTGGCCCTTTGAATAACAGGTACAACAGAAACAGGAAGAAAGAGTGAGAGAAAGTTGTGGTGAAAGAGTACAGCAGGGTTCGCAACCATCCCCTGCCAGAGCTTCGTGGAGCATTAGGTGTTTTTGCTCAAAACCACGATCCTATGACCACGAGTCCGCTGCCCTAACCACTGGGCCATTACACCTCCATTGGCACCCATGCAGGCTCCACGTAATAGGCACCTGTGCCGGCGTCACGTAATAGGCACCTGTGCCGGCGTCACGTAAATGTCACCTGTGCCGGCGTCACGTAAATGGCACCTGTGCCGGCCTCACGTAAATGGCACCTGTGCCGGCCTCACGTAAATGGCACCTGTGCCGGCGTCACGTAAATGGCACCTGTGCCCGCGTCACATAAATGGCACCTGTGCCCGCGTCACGTAAATG
>NC_068982.1:66214420-66224539 GCF_001194135.2 Octopus bimaculoides | reverse complement strand
GCACCTGTGCCCGCGTCACATAAATGGCACCTGTGCCCGCGTCACGTAAATGGCACCTGTGCCCGCGTCACGTAAATGGCACCTGTGCCGGCGTCACGTAAATGGCACCTGTGCCGGCGTCACGTAAATGGCACCTGTGCCAGCATCATGTAAATGGCACCCATGCCAATGTCACATAAAGAGCACCCATACTGGCATCACATGAAAGCACCCAGTACACTGTAAAGTGGTTGGCATTAAGGGCATCTAGATATAGAAGTCATGCCAAAACAAATGACTAGTACCTAGTGCAGCACTCTGGGTTGCCAGCTCCTGTCAAGCCATCCAACCCTTGCCACCATGGAGAATAGACATTAAATGATGATAATAATCATGATTGTGTGAGTTTATATGCATATTGATTTAATACAAAACCAAAAGAGCTACTAACAGTTCCATGCTTTGGTGATGCTTCAAGAATATTTATAAAATATGCCATGTATCTCCAAACAATCTTTCAGTGTATGCATTATGTACATTTTAAAAACAAGGACACTGGACAGTGATAAAATAAGAAAAAAAACATGAAAAAAAAACACGAAGAAGGTTTATGCAAAAAAAATGAAAGCAAGAAAACTAAGATCTCCATCCTCCCTGATAGCAAAAACCACAATTAATACAGCTGGTACAGAACAAAATAACCAAAAAAGGCTAAGCCTGTGAGACAGCACGTCAGTTTGAAGCAGGTGGTGTACTCCAACTTGACAAAAGAAACCTATCCATGTGTTTACACCTGGTAAAAATTTCATAGACTACATTTTTTGTTGATTCTACTTATATTAAATCTATATGAGCACCCCCAATCAATCAGTCTCCTTTGTGGTGCCCTCACCCTCACCATCCCAATATGGGCATAACATCTTCCCTCCCTGGGTTTGTTAACTTGTGAGCTTCATGGTGATCTCAATAGTGCCAGTAGTATGAAAAAATGTACCCAGTATACACTGTAAAGTGGTTGGTGTTAGGAAGAGCATCCAGCTATAAGAACAATGCCAAAGCAGACACTGGAGCATAATGCAGTCCTTTGACTCATTGAATCCTTGTCAAACTGTCCAACCCATGGCAGCAAGGAATGTGGATATCAAATGATGATATTGTATCAACTGAGAAATCATTTCATCAATGCTCGTGATACCAATGCCTTGAGACTATTTTTGTATTTACTGTAAGACATTGACAAGCCTGAACAAAAGCATCCAACTAGCTATGACAAGTATTGATTATGATATATTAACTCTTTGTTGTAAATTTAGTTCACCTGCATACTGGCTTTCAAAAGCAAGCATATAGAGGAAAATTTACAATGATATATTTTTTTTTTGTGTGGGTGTGTATTATATGATAATTATGCCACGTGTGTAAGCAGAGTAGGCATGGGTTACTCACTTTACACTTACAAAAATTAATAAGATAAATGATTTTCAGTTTATTATAAATACTAGCTGGCCTTGTGCCGTCAAAAATGACAGCTAATTGTAGTACTTTATATATAAATAAGGTACAAAACCAAGTTTTTAGTTTAATAATTCTTTTATAACCAAATTTTTTATGAAAAATCTCTCTGAAACTAACATTCCTTGACTGTGTGTTTCCTTCAAAAGAATTTTAAAGTTTTCCTTCCTTCTTGTACAACTTAAGGCTACATAAAGCTGGCTGTGACTGAATACGGGAGCTGGCAAGTAAATACTAAATACACAGAGTTGAAACGTTGTTTGATTTTTCTTTTCAGCATTGAATGTTCACCATCCCACTTCCATTGTATATACACACACAAACATTCACATACCTCCCTTTTACATACACACACATGTACTCACACAGAGTTAAAACACTGTTTTTTTTTTTTTATTTTCACTGTACAATTTCCATCATCCCACTATCAAGTCTGCCATCACCCTTCCTTCTTTTATTCATCCATCACCCCTTCCTTTCTCATTCATATGTTGCGACGAAGAAAAACACAAGAGTATTACTAAAGAATTCATTATATCGCTGTTATTTAGATTTGAAACATAATTCTCACTGCTTTTCAATTATGACACACACACACACATGCACAAAGATAAATGAATTCCACATTCTATATGTTCAGCTCAAAAAAGCTTATGAAATAGTATCATAAAAGCAGAACAATATCTGCTTGCACTCAACTACAATACTACTTCCTCAGCTGCTGTAATTACATGAGAGCAAAACTGCACAAATTTCACCTCACCCAATTCTTTTATGCACCCAGTTAACCCACTCCTTGGAACTACTTCCCTTGTCACTCATCCTGCATTCTCAACTTCATCCTTTACCACTTTACTTTTCACTGAGCACCCCTTACCCCTCTCTCATATCTGCAATTAACACTCCACCCCATCTTTGTCATCCAATATATCTAACCCTACATACCTCTGATATCCATGTATCACTGCACCCCACCACCACTAAACATATTTCACACCATCTCCTTATTTCTCTTCTGTCTAGTTTTATTATACTGTTGCTCATCACCACACACCCCTATACGTACAGCCATGTTTCACCTACATCCTGACCTTCTCCCCATCCCAACTGAAATTCACAATGATCATGCCTTGTCAAGTGTAAAGGCATAAGGAAGAGACAATAATGAATTGAATCAAGCCTAAACATATTACTGGTACTTATATTATCTACCCCTGAAAGAGAATGAGCAATCAGGAAACTATCAGGAACATTTGTTAAAGAGCGTTATTTACTAAATGATACTCAAATTCCAAAGAAAGTGGCTGCCTTATGCAGTAACAGTATAATCACTAACAAAGTCACTATTCAAAGAGTCAAATAAAAGATATGGTAAACCTCATCCTTTCAAAAGCTTTTCATGAAGTTGATCATATTGGTAGTAGGGCATAGGTTACTTGATTTTAGTGTGATAGGAGGAAACTAAGAGAGGCTATATAACTTTTTAAAAGATACAAATAAAGTTGTTGCAGTTGTAATGACAACCTCCGACTGAGATCTGTCAAGTCTAGAACTAACATATCTCCATGAAAGAAAAAGTGTTACCATAAAAGGTATGGACACCATGAATAAAGTTTGACTAAGCAGCATTAGCTGACATACTTGTGGCTGAGGAAGCACTCTTCAAATGATGGGTGCAAGTGTTTCCCACCAAATAGTCTGGTAGAATATTCTACAACATTTGGGCCAACAGTAATATGACGAATTCAACTTTAGGCTGAGCTATTCCTGGTTTATATGGATCGTATATTGCTTTTCCCTTATATGATAAGTCTCTCGGTTCTCTCTCATCTCTTCAACTTCAGACTAGAGAGCCACCAGCCATCTAAGGGAACTGTTGCTACAACTCATCAAAGGTGCATGTACAGTACATAGTAGTATATACAAAAGTCAGGAAAGTGAACAGTGTATGAGTCAATGATATTGCATATGGAAATGGGAAAATCAGGTGTAGTGTTGGCGAATTTCAGGAAGCATGGAGGTTTTAAAGGATGCAATGTCTCGGCAACTAACAACTGATGCAGGCAGTTTGTTCTATACTTCAGCAACTCTAGTGTGAAAAATGTTTCTGAAAGTCATGGAAGCTGTGCTGTTTTTTGACTTTGTAGGCATGCCCATGTGTGTTGGACACATGGAGCTCAAGGTGGTGGTTGGTGCGATGGTTGATAATTTTGTGGGTATTTACTAGGTCAGTTGCCAGACGTCAGAGCTTCAACGTATTTATGCCCAGGGAAGCAAAGTGTTCAGAGTATGGTAAATGCCTGATGGAGGGTATTCACTTGGTTGCACATCTATATACACAAGATTCCCAATCATTACGTTCACTGAACATTGTTCCATAAATTTATTGGATGTACATTCGTAAATATCACAATATGGACTAATAAAGCTCAAATTTTAGTGTGATCATTGTCTACAGATGCAATCAACATCACATCATGAATATCCAAAGAATATATGACTAACCACCATACTAAACAGATAACAATGATCTCCCCGCAAAAAATCAGCAATTCAGAGTAAAATACTTTATTATAATCAAGAATGCTCTTAGAACCATTAATATTGGTAGAAGTTTTCTCAGACATAACCTCAATCCTTACATAGATAACTATGCTAAGGATATGAAAGGTCAAGGACAATCAAGAGATGAGACAATATCACAAGGCAGTGCCCCAGCATGGCCACAGACTAATGACTGAAACAAGTAAAAGATAAAAGACGATGAAAATAACATGCAATTTAATGCAGGTAAGTTTCAAGTACTTTGCAGCCAGTACCTCAGAATGCATTGCAGTTTGGATATACAAAGCCGAGAGGAGCTACAATCTTAGAGTCAGAATCTGTGTGAAACCTGGGAATTATGCATAACAGCATTTACAATAAGAGGAGAAACAAAAATATGCTGGTTTTGTGAAAGATGTTTATTCTTCATCACTAAGGTTACTACTCTCAGATATGGTCACCTCATACAATCAAACTTATTACAGAACTTAAAGTAATCCAGCAGTCCAATACAAAGATGATTGCTTCTATGCACCAGTAGAACTATCAAGAGAGACTAGAATGCTGGGGACTGCATGTCAGTGGTGATCTGGAGCTAAACAACAAAAACAAAAAGGTGTTACTCACATATTCAACTTTTTTAATGTACTCCTCCCGTTCTTGTTGCAATGAATCAATAAGTTTAAGAGACTCTTTATCACTCTGGCTACTGAGCTGGAAAGAAAAAAATAATAAAGTAAGATTAGGTTCTATGTAAGCCTCCATTCCAATCAGAATCAGAAGAAATAGTTAACCCAATATCAACCAAAGAGGTAATAAATGAAAATAAAAACGGACATTCTTCTCTATATCTGTGGTCAGCATTTTATATTATTACCTAGAGCCAGTAAATTGGTAGAGATGTTGGAATGCTGAACTCCTGTCTCACTATGAAAAGAGTAATAGTAGTACAATGACCTGACACAAATCAGAACTACATCTCAAAGTTGATGCTCTGATTAATTTTCTAATGCTCTTCATTATTTTCATAACCTGTTCCATCAGTCTGAAGCTTCTGTAGTTACTTCTTTCCAAAGCATCTTCACTCTTGTAGCAATTAACAATTACACTGCTGTATCAGTCACTGAGTATAACACTTCCCTGTAACATCTGGTTGATTATGTGAAATACATCAGGTATTTTCAGTATCTCAGCAACTAATATCCCTTGAGTGTTTATGGGGTACTTCTGCTTCCTCCTATACACCATGAGTCAGTATGTCACTCATTTCAAACACTTTTTCTCTACATCTTGAGTTATGCTGACACTGCTTTGCAATCCAGAACATCATGCCTCTGATCCCCTCATCATAGAACACTAGCAAACATTCAGCTCTCTGCTTCTCTCAGCTCTGACACTTAGCTTCTTTCTTAGCACCCCACTCTCTTTCTTTCAGTCTTTCAATGCTTGTCTTTTAGCTTTTATTGCTCTATCTACAATGCAATTTCACCATCTTGCTACTTTACATCCAGATTGTAAAATAAAACTTACCTGCTGAGTGTACAACTCAGCCATTTCCAATTTCTTTTGAAGATCCTCTACATTTTGTTCATGAGCCAAACAGTCTGACACCTGTAAAGGATTAATGTCAGGAGAATTAAATGCATGTAAGAATGAAAATTTACAGACAGGAATTATATATTCTTTAATTTACAGTGAAATCTTGTGTTAAAACATTAAAAAAATATAAATTTTGTTTTTACCTTTGAACTGAGTTTCCCATTCAGTTCAGATATCTGCTGTTGTAATTCCTCCACAGTTTGACTGGGAAAACAAAACGAATATTTTGAAAAGCCATACACAAACTGAGCATATGACAAAGTTTAAGAAATAAAATGACATGTCTCATAGATAATTTATACATTTACTGTATAATAACCACATGGAAAGAAAAATATAAATCAATTTGTAAACACATAAAGCATGTAGATATCTAAAGGATATATAAAGGAGATGGGTACCCAGTGGGACTAGAACCGTGGTCTGCTTGTGCTAGGATGATATGATCTCACATTAATAAATATTTCAATAAGGACATTAATATTACACTACTCCACCCCTCTCTGGCTCCCCTCAAGCACTCCCACTCTTTCTTCTAAAATGTGAGTAGTCATGTAGCTCCTCTACAGCAAGAAACTGGTTCTGTCCTGGCCCCATCTCTCATATTTTACCCATCTAGCAGAAAGTTGCCCCCTGTGGGTTCATAGTCTTGCAAACTGTCTGACAACTTTACTAGTGCTGGTAACATGGCAAAAAATTAAAAAAAGAAAACACTCAGCACATGCTATAAAGTGATTGGCATGACCAATCAGCAAACAATTTGTTTGCTGAAAGCATAAACAAAGCCAGCAGTTTTGGGTAATCCCCAAAATTCCAGCAGTTTCTAGCTAACAAGACATGCAACATGTCGAAATGCTGTTGTTCCTGAATGCCATGCATCAATGCAACACGTCTGTTGAACATACTATTGTAAGAGGAAGAAGTTATTCTAAGACATACGTTACAATGCCTAGCATATTTTGTGTCCAAACCTGCCTTGATGTGTTAAAAATAAAACATGCAAATATTATTTCCAGATCTCACTGTAGATGGTGCAAATAATGATTCCATATCTAGTTCTTGTAACTAAAAAAAAAACAAAATATATTATAGTCTTAATCTTCTGGAAATATTGACTATTCAACAATATTGTCTAGAAGTTATCTTAAAATAGTTATAAAATTATTTTATTTTCATATATAATTTTTCTACCAATGAACTGGGTTTTTTTTATACCCAATTTAGTACATCTAGAAAAGAAATTGTTACACAGTGCCAATATTCAAATGTCTGTAAGAGAAGACTGATTTGAACAGTCCAAATCCTTTTCATTATTTGAATCTAAACAAGGTATGTTTTCAAAGATTTGGATTCCGTGGTCAAGATCATCATTGTTTTAACACCCACTTTTCTATGCTTACATGAGTCAGACAGAATTTTTGAAGTGAATTTTCTATGGCTAGATGTCCTTCCTATCTCCAACCCTTGCCCGTTTCCAAAATCCATGCACAAGGATTTGGTTAGCCCAGGGTTATAGAAGACACATGCCCAAGGTGAGACTGAACCGAAAACCATCTGATTAAGAAGCAAACTTGCTACCACACAGCTATACCTGTACCTATTATTATTATTAAAGCAGCAGCCTGGCAAAATTGTTAGAAAATGCTTAGCAGCATTAAGTCCATTTTTACATTCTGAGTTCAAATTCTGATGAAATTGATTTTGCCTTTCACCTTTTGGGGTCATCAAAAGTATCAAGTGAACACCAGGGTCAATATAATTGACTTACCCCTCCCCCAAAATTGCTAGCCTTGTGCCAAAATTTGAAACCATTATCATTATTGGAAAATAGAGAAATAGTCAACATTTGCAAATCAGCCACATTACCTAGCAAGTTAGCACAGACTTCCTCAAAGTAACCAGAGTTATCACAAAAACAAAAATATACAAGACATTTTTATCTTATAATATTCATCTCAGGTACCAAATGATGATAACACTTCATAAGCTGCTAAGGAAGTTTTTATACACAGTCTGATCATGCAAAAACCCACTTGATCAGTTTCATGTCAAAATACATTTTTTTTTTTCCGTGGACAATTATGTATATCATTTGGAAGTTCTGGATGGAACTTTCTTCTCATATTCTTTTGATCAAGTGTGTAGTGCAAAAGTAATTGGCCAAAATTGATGCAGGGGAGGGTGAAAATCATAAATTCTCAAAAAGATTTTTTCATAAAAAGCTTCTCCATTTCCAAGGACATGATGAAAAACAAATTGGAAAAATCCCAGTCAAAACAGAAAAAATTCAATTTATGTGGGCATCCTGATCTGAAAGTCAGCCATTAAATTGTTTACATCAATTTTTAAAAGCTCATCAAAATTTTATTGAAATGGTATTATGTCCCAAAATCTCAGGATTTCTTTAGTTTTATGCCTACTACAAATGTACCATAACTCAAGTCTTTGTGGCTTGTACTTTTGGATTTAGCTAGGTCCCAAAACGTATGAAAAGCTTATGCTCACATCATGAAATCAACTATTTAGGCTTTACATAAAGGTTTTAAAAATTGTGAAAATAAAAGTTTAATCTTGAAGAATCTGGAAAAAATAGGCAACTGCTATCCCATGGACACAATTTGTGTAATTTGAAGATGATTGTCACCTCAGTTTCAAAGATATGACATTACAAATATGGCCTAATAAGGCAAAATTTCAACCGATTCACTGACCATTTAAACTGTCATATTTCCAAAAATATTCATCCAAATTTTACAAATGAGGTTTCAAAATGTTTCTTTTTGGATGCTCTCCAAGATAAAATACAGAAGAAGTTAGGTTTAAATATTTTCAAAAATTCATGGTGATACCTATTCTAAATAATCTGTTGGAAACCAAAATAACTAAAGTGATTTTCAGAATTCGATCTAAATAAACAGCACTGTAATTAGTCAGTTATAAATTTTAGAAGTTAACTTACTTCGATTTGTATAGTTCTAATTTTAATTTGTCGATATCTTTTGCATATTCCTTGCTATTCTGAAAACAAAAAACAGAAAATCAGTAAATACAATCATCACCAGCCTTCCATGCTGGCATA
Organism: Octopus bimaculoides; assembly: GCF_001194135.2. Classification (NCBI taxonomy): domain Eukaryota; kingdom Metazoa; phylum Mollusca; class Cephalopoda; order Octopoda; family Octopodidae; genus Octopus; species Octopus bimaculoides. The sequence continues at coordinate 66,215,826 of NC_068982.1, read as the reverse complement.
GGTTAGACAATACAATATAACCAAGTCAGTCAAACTTTTCTTAACATAAGACAATATGAAATTATAATGTGACGTAATGATAGCAAAATATATAAGATAATGTATGACATGTAATATAAACTAAACTTATTAAGAGCCCTTAAATCATTGAGAGATATTTTCAGCTCATAAGGAATGTAATTTGTCTCACAATAAAAAAACAGATCATCATTTTAAGAATTGATTCTAAATGATGATCATCATCATAATCACTTTAGCATCCACTTTTCCATGTTTGCATCTGTCAGGCAGAATTCATAGAGGCAGATATTCTACTGCTAGATACCCTTCTTCTTGTCAACCCTCACTTGTTTCCAAGCAAGATAATATTTCCTTATGGCCAGACATATTTTCATGGAAGATTGGAAACAAAAATAATGTTTGGCCATGGAGAAATATTACCTTTCAGAGAAACAGATGGGGTATAACAACACAAAAAAAAAAGAAAAAGAAAGAAGAGGGGGGAAAGCTGACAGAATTTGAATAAAAAAAATAACATAGAGACTATTTGACAGTTTTCCAAAAGTTGTTGGAATATTTAAATCAAATAAACTGATATTTCTAAAACACATTCAAAATATTTATTTTATGTGTTAGTCAAACAAGGAGAAGCATTGCTCAAAACCTTTACATGCTCTCCTAGACCTGTGAGATTAATGTGGTTTGTGTTCAGCCTTGACCATCTGTATTTACTTAATTCAAATCCAAGAGGGACAATGGCTATAAGATGAAGTTACTTTGCAGATCTTATTAATGTCATTATGGTATACCAACTTCTGAGCACAACAGCTAACTGTCCACTCCAGTTTGTGTGGCACACAAAAATCAGGTTCTTTACAAAAAGGACATCCAGCTATATAAACAACTGTTCCAATAAATGAACCACTCAACCCAAATCATCATCATCATCGTTTAACGTCTGCTTTCCATGCCAGCATGGGTTGGACGATTTGACTGAGGACTGGCAAACCAGATGGTTGCACCAAGCCCCAATCTGATCTGGCAGAGTTTCTACAGCTGGATGCCCTTCCTAACACCAGCCAATCCAAGAGTGTTGTGGGTGTTTTTACATGCCACCAGCACAAGGGCCAGTCAGGCAGTACTGGCAACAGCCATGCTCAAGTGGTGTTTTTTACGTGCCACCTGCACAGGAGCCAGTCCAGCGCCACTGGCAACGACCTCGCTCGAGTGTTTTTTCACATGCCACTGGCACGATGTTGGTAACGATCACGCTCGAATGGTGCTTTTTACGTGCCACCAGCACGGAAGCCAGTCAGCTGCTCTAGCAGTGATGAAGCTCGGATGGTGCTTTTAGCACTCCACTGGCACGGGTGCCAGTCATCACATTTGCGAATTTGATTTGATTT
>NC_068982.1:66212874-66214308 GCF_001194135.2 Octopus bimaculoides | reverse complement strand
GGAAAGGTATGCATACGTGGGCTGGTTACACCCCTGGCATAGGCCACGGAGCTGCAAAGACATCACAAAAACTGTTACTCCTAGTAACAGTTTTTGTGATATCTTTGCCACTTTATTAATAAAGTATATTACTCTACCTCCAGTATTCAAGCACTATTTTTTCCACCTTGTTTCACAGTTATGTGCTTACTCTGGTGTGTGTGTGTGTGTGTGTGTGTGTGTGTGCGTGCGTGCGTGCATGTATACTTCATCATCATCATTTAGTTTCTGTTTTCCATGCTGGCACAGAGGAGATGGTTTGGCTGCAGCTGGTAAGCCGGAGGCTCCAGTATATTTCCATTTAGTGTCTATGGCTGGATGCCCTTCCTAATGCCAATATATGTGTGCATTTGTATGTGTAGAAATAAACTCCAAACAAGTTTAATGCCAATAGCACAGCAGGTATGGTTGTATACTTCTAATACAATCTATAAAGGATCTAATAACACTCACAACAAATGAAGATACTGCACACATACAACTGATATTTTCAAGAGACACTTGAGGTAATTGATGTCAACCAGATATAAAACATTGTAACAATACAACATAAATCACAGATAAGTATCTATGCCCAGATGACTTTCTTCAAAGAGTATTCATCCTACATTTTCAAAATAAAATGGATCCTCTCTGCAATTTGCGTTATCAATATTGTTATGACATTTAGGCTAATTGTCTTTGAAGGAATAAGACTAATTTCAGAATGCAGTACAAAAATTAAAATCTAATGAGTATATTTTTGGCAAACAAGAAAACTGAAGTAAAGTATGATTCCTAAGATGTTCAACATAATGGTTACAAAAGAAATTAAGCTTTCATGTACTTTGCCCACCTTTGATGGAAACACCACCAGAGCCTTAAAATGGACAGTAAAATAAACAGAACAGGCTCAGAGCTCTGAACAGCGTCCACACAGCCAGTATGGCAGCCAGAATGTTGTTCAGTTTTTCATCTGTGGGGTTGCTCATGCACATTCATTAAGAATCTTTTCTGTCAGAGTTAACCAGAGTTTCTCAACAACAACCTTTTTAATCATACACTATATTCTACTCCTGAACAAAAAACAGTCAAATAAGTTCTACTTTTAAAATTATGGCTGAATAGTCAGTATAGAAAGAGCAGCCAGCTGTGACAAAAAAAAAAAAAAAGAAAATCAATTAACTGCTCAAATAATCTTATGATTGAAAATTTTTACCACTAATAAACTAGATAATACCTACCTTTTCATATTGCTGACTTGAGGAATTAATAGATGACATATTTCGTTCCAACTCTGTAATCCGTTGTCTGGAAACCCGAAGACGACCTCCCATTTCTTCAATTTCATCTAGGAAAACATTATAAAAGCTAATTTATATACAGAATTTAATTCTTTATAAATAAATTTCTTTA
>NC_068982.1:66207126-66212441 GCF_001194135.2 Octopus bimaculoides | reverse complement strand
TTTCGATTCCCAGAGCGGGCGTTGTGAGTGTTTATTGAGTGAAAACACCTAAAGCTCCACGAGGCTCCGGCAGGGGCTGGTGGTGAACCCTGCTGTACTCTTTCACCACAACTTTCTCTCACTCTTACTTCCTGTTTCTTTTGTGCCTGTAATTCAAAGGGTCGAACTTGTCACACTGTGTCACGCTGAATATCCCCGAGAACTACGTTAAGGGTACACGTGTCTGTGGAGTGCTCAGCCACTTGCACGTTAATTTCACGAGCAGGCTGTTCCGTTGATCGGATCAACTGGAACCCTCGACATCATAAACGACAGAGTGCCAACAACAACAACAACATAGGTGGGAAAAAAACCCATCTCATCACAAAGAAAAGAATGTTTTTTTAAAAAAGTAAAAACTCACCAAGCCTTTGGTCAGACTGTTTCTTAAGTTGGTCAATTTTTGACTGGAGTTCAGTTTTCTCAGCCACTAAAATTCCTATTGTTTGAATATGTACCTTAAAGAAAAAAGAAAAATATAATATACCTCCACATATCCATAATTCATAATTAGAAAAATAAATTACTCCATGAAATTATAATTATAATAATCAACAGAAAAACAATCTGACAATAACTAACATACTTTTTTAATGTTTAAGAAGTTCACTTTACAATCAGAAGACTTCAGGTTCAACCAGCCTTGAGCAAAAACCTACCAGAGCCTGAATTGATACAAGCCAAGTGAGTGAAACTGAGGTAGAAGAAAACTGCAAGAAGACCCATCAAATGGGCTGTACCAGTCATTCAAAGAGCCAGCCATGTCACAGTGTCATGTTAGAAGTAAAAGTGTCAGTATGATAATACTCAGCTACTAACACTGATTCACTGGACAGATGGTCCCATTGATAAAAATAACTGGAATTTGTTGTTTTTTTTTGTTTTTTTTACTGTTCACCTTTTTTTTCCTTTACTTTGCACTGCTTAATTAAGGAGAGAGAGAGAGGGAGAGACACCCATGACCCATTATTTTTTTCCAATGGCTCCAAGAATAGTTGGAGGAAAGGAGGAAATTACCCACAAACTCATGACCAGAATGCTGGTGACAGGGTGTAACTCCACACTAAAGGTACTCAAGAACTAATTGACGGTGTTAAACCAGGTGACAGATTAAGCTACTACTCAAGAACTCATTATACAAAGAGCTAACATAAATACCCATGCTCTAATAATTCTGCCAATTTATCTCCCTGGACTGATATTTGATTTTATCAATCATAACCCATTACCTACCAGTGATCTCATATGAGATCACTTAAAAATTACAAATTTTGTAATTATCGGTCAATATTTACACATATCTAACCTTTTTGCTATATCTACTAGGTATATTTCTCCGATATTCAAATGAGGTTTGCTAATTTTTCACCCAATATCTCGCTTATTTCTATTTAAAATGTTATTTTGAAATGTTATTTTGATCATTCCAGCATGTTTCTAAGGCTGTTTTATGCTAGAAATCAAAGTTACATAAAAAAAATTCCAGTTAATAGAATTATGGGAGGTAATGGGGTTAAAAGGCTGAATGGCAAAACTGATCTCAGTAAGATCTGAACTGAATGCAGAGAACCGAAACAAATGTCACAGAACAGTTTGTCCTACACTCTAGTGACTTCCTAATTACACATTAAGAAAAACAGAGGATCTATTTCCTTTTATCTTAAGTTCTTTATTATATATAATATTTGGAAAATTACTTTTATTTATAAGGTCCTTTATTGAGTAAACAAAATTAACTCTTTGGAGATGAGGCCAACTGAAGGTTTTATATTATAGCAGATGAGTTTTAAAAGAGAGAGAATGAAGAGTTATTTAAAATTCTGTAAAATATATTAATCTCAATAGGCAAAAGAAAATGTATACACTTTCACAATCTTATCGTATTTCTAGCATAAGCAGCTAAAAATAAGACAGGGTTGATTTCTTCAAATGGCCCAGTTGTCTTACAAGGGTAGCATACTGGTTGATATACAAATCATGATGAAATACATAAAAGTGAGGAGACTTTGAATTTGAGAATATAGTGTTTTATCAGATTATTTACAAAGTGATACGATTAATACTTCTAGTATTGACAGTCAAACACGAGAAAGAGTCTGGATATTTGTAGTATGTAAATATAACTGAATAAAAAGGCTTAACATGTGCTAACACTTGCCAAATTGTAAATCTTTGAGTGAAGGCTAAATTTAGGAAAATCATGGAGAAGGAAAATGAAATTGTGAACAAAGGACTGAAGGAATTAAAAAAAGAATAATAGGTTCATAAGTAAAAGGAACTAATGATTTAATAGGCATCATGACCTATCAAGAAAGAGAGAGAATTACAGAGGGCTAACCAAAACTGTCTAATCAGCATAGATAGTAAAACAAGCACATAAATACATTTTACATCATCATCATTTAACTGATGTCCATGGATTGGATGGTTTGATCTGAGCTAGCAACTTGGAGAGCTGCACCAGGCTTCAGTCTGATTTGGCATAGTTTCTATGGCTGGATGCCCTTCCTAACACAAACCACTTTACAGATTGTGCTGGGTGATTTTACGTGGTACCACATAGGTGCTTTTACATGGCACACACACATATACAAACACACACCCTTGATCAATAAGGGCATTGAATTGCATACAACCCATAGAAAAATTAACAGTTTACAAAACATATCATTAACTTAAGGCTTATTTTTTACCTGTAGTTGATCCTTCAAAGAGCCTACATCCCGCTGCTTATCAACAAAAGATTGTTTCTCTTCATGAAGTTCATTCTGCAGTTGTTGTGATTGGTCCCTCTAAAATATAGAAACATAAGAAATATACAGAAAATTAACAAAAAAGTAAACCACGAAGTTGGTTATATCTGGGGATCAGCTGTTACTACCACAACTGGTACTATTGTTTATATAACCAATATATGTAACAAAGTGAGACAAAGTGCTTTTTTTTACCAGTCTTAAAATATATCGATCAGTTTGTGATTGGTGCTATTCTATGAGAGAATTTATGTCTGTTGTTTAATTTTAGTTCCTCCTTGAAGTTATTTCATATTGCACAAGCCAATAATCTCTGAAACAGACAAATGTGTCAACTTTTGATTTATCATCATTTAGTTTTCAGGTTTACATACTATCATGGATTGAACAGTTTGACAAAATTCCATGGATCCAAGGATTGCATCATGCTCCAGTGTTCACTTTGGCATGGTTTCTACAGCTCAATGCCCTTCCTAATGTTAGCAACTTTATAGATTTTTTTTTATAGTTCTTTGATTGTCTCATATTTTCCATTATTATACCTCTTTGCTCTGCTTCAAGTTTTAGCATACTCTTCTTACAGCACACAAATTAATCCCAAGTTTGTAAACTTCTCCAAAATTATATGGGCCAACACAGAGCTTCATCACATTTCTCAGAATCTAAGAGTTTCACTATAATATGATTACATTCTGAGGCTGCTAGTTTGGAGCAGTCATATGGACAAAGGATAACTGCTAGCTCACATAAAGCAAAAGTGAAAAGGAAAATGCATTAATCTACAAATTATTTAATAAATGTTTAAAACATTCAAAACATGCATGATTTCTTTTCAGAAAAGAACTTAAGCACATCAAACCACTTTAACCAAGCTGTTTCAATAATTCAATATTTCCAAGTCGCAAATAGCTATTAGAGAGCTAAGAGTTGAGAAACCTAGTCAATGTTGATGTAGTCTAACATGAGTGAAACATGTTTACATTCATAAGTAACTCTGCTTGCTAACAAAGGTCAATTCTTTCCCAACAAATCAATAAAAATTCAATTTCCTGTGAAATTAAATCTCAATTTCTTGAAATTATTTCCATTTCTCTGAGAGTCATTTATACAAACCACATTTCTTTTTAATTTTCTTTCTGCAACTAAGAGGTCAATTTTAATTAATTTGAGATTTTTGTGCATGCCATTCAGCTCACTTCCCTTAACTGTGTGTATGTATACTCACCAACTGCTGAACTTGTACATTAAGCTGCTCATTAGCCCGGATATGTTTTTCAAGTAGCGCAGCAAGTTCTCGGTTCCGTTCCTGGAAAGAAAAACAATTATTTCTTTTTCTTATCCCAAATGTTCTACAAACATATATTGAAAAATAAATAAGAAATTTAACAAGTTTAATTAAATTTAAGATGAAAGACTAGAACTGAACAGAAACTATATACTATAAATGAACTGACTGTGTATTACCATCTAGATACTTTTTTTTACTCATTTCATTCACTGCAAAGGCATAACCTCCAAAGATACAAGACAATGTCAATCCCAGAACTTATTTTAACCCAATATTTATTTCATTAAACTGGTTATCGATAGGAAGTGAAGCAGCTCAACAGCCTTTCATCAGTAAACATATATGTCTATACAATGAATTTCTGTAGTTTTCAGACAAAATTTCATTCAAAAGCCAGTAGTAAAACATGCAGTTACAGACGAAGGCACTTGCTACAAGTGCCATGCAGGGGGATCCAATCCAAAGTCATGTGATTGTAAAGCAAACTTTTTAACCACATAGTTATACCTGTGCCTTATTATATATATATATATAGATAGATAGATAGATATCACTCACACAATTTTCTTTTTATGTTTCATTCATTAGACTGGAACCATTCTGAGGCACTGTCTTGAAGAATTTTTAGTCAAATATTGACCCAGTACTTATATATATTATTAGTAAAATCAAAAAGAATAAGTGAATTTGCCATGATAAGTAGAAAATCCATTTTAGATAGAGTACTTCTTCAGGGAAGAGTTGAAAGGAAATTAATGAAACAGAGTTTTACATCTTTTATACCAAAAAAAAAACTGACTCTGCTTTCAATTTTTCCATGAAGGACTGTCCTAAATGTTACATTTTCCACTCTTCGCAGCATGTTCAATGTACTCTTTTTATCAATTTTATTACATGATATAAGTCTTGCTGAGAGACCAACACCAGCCTCTAAGGAGTCTAATGATCTCACTCTCTCTCATATATGTATATAATATAAAAACACACACACACACATAAACAACTAGGACAGTGATATTTATTTACAACACGATACACATCTGAAGGGTTTCTTTCAGTTTTCATCTACCAAAAGTCACAAGGCTTTGGTCGAATTGAGACAAATAGAAACTTGCACAGTAGGACTGAACTCAAAGTTACATGGTTGGGAAGCAAGTTTCTCAACCACTCAGCCACATTTGCACATGTGTGTGTGTGTGTGTGTGTGTGTGTGTGTGTGTGTGCGTGCACATGTG
>NC_068982.1:66196552-66205855 GCF_001194135.2 Octopus bimaculoides | reverse complement strand
TCAGTCAAATCGTCCAACCCATGCTAGCATGGAAAGCGGACATTAAACGCCGACGACGACGCCGACGACCTAGAATAGCACTTCAACAGAATACCAAATTTTGCCAATTCCATACAAAGAAGGGCTGATATTTAAGATTCAGTACAGCTCACAGGAAAGGTTACTTGACTGTCATTTAGTGTAACTGAAGATAATAGCCAAACCAGTAGAAGTTTTAAGATTAGAGACTAATACAAGGAATAAAATCTTATTTGAAATTCTATAAATAAAAACAATATTTTGTTAAATATAACTTATATTCACATCCTTAACTCACTCCTAATGTTGTTTTTTTTTTTAAAAAAAAAAGCTTGTAGTCTTTGGCAATTTTCCACAACTGAAATCTAATAATAATCCTACCTAATTCATTTAAAACTGACAACATTTCTACTGCACCTCCAAGATTGGTGAAGTGAAACAGTGAAAAACAAATATATAAATCTACTTCAGTAAAATTGTAATTTTGCCAGAATAAAACCAGCTCAGAAAATATCAATGAAATATTAACTTTCCATTATAAGAATAAATTCAAAATTTTCGCTTTTATCCATCAAAAAGCTTAATATTGAAAAACATATCAAAAGAACAGGTTAAAGGATTTGGTAATTAAAATATTCTCAAGCAAAATTCCAGTTTCAGTGGATTATAGGGAATGAGAAATTTAATCTCTCAAATACAATTACTTTATTTTTGTAGCATTTTCAATATTGCAACACAAAATGGTTATATCTCTAAAGTAATTTACAAGAATAAATAATAAAAAAAAACAACAACCTATGTTCAAAGAGCTGTTTTTTTAAAATCTAATGTAATTAATATAACTACTGATAAAGGTTGTTAATATTAAATACTTCCACTACTGCTAAGCTTTGCTCAAGCAAGAAAAAGTTGTGGATGGCAGCTAATCAAATGCATAAAAGCAACACACAAGTTATACATTCCGGATGCACCATACTTCAATACGAGTCAAAAATAGAAGCACTTACTTCATGAAGGAGGTCATTGATATGTTGTGACAGTTGATGCAGAGATTCTGTGGAAGCAGTTGGCCTGAGAAAGGAAAAGAAGTTTCACTATTTCAATGGATCTTAACATAGGTATACATATTATTTACATTATTTACATTTGACGGATATTTGTCTTCATCTTGTTTGTTGTTAACACAACGTTTCGGCTGATATACCCTCCAGCCTTCATCAGGTGTCTTGGGGAAATTTCGAACCCGAGTTCTCATTCCTAAGGTATTTTTCGATATTATTATTATTCAGGTCACTGCCTGGAATCGAACTTGGAATCATGGGGTTAGTAGCCCGCGCTCAACCACTATGCCATATGCCCGTGGGCAATCATGGAGTGAATTTTAGGGCTTATAAATCTAATATTTTCCTATCCTTCCTTAATACCGGTTCCCATATGTTATTCATATATGCACTAGGTCTGCTTAGGAGGTTGTGTCCTAGTATATGTGCTGCTTCTTTTAGTTTTCGTATTTTCCAGTGGTGTTCTCTGTCTATTATTTTAACCTCATACCACAGGGGGAGGTGGAATAGGTATACATGATGTAAGATAGTGTTATACCATAATTCTATATAATAACAAGTTTATAGAGGACTTAAAGATTTCTTTTATGGTTCATATATTAATTCTTTAAAATATGAAGGATAGATTAACATAATTGAAAATAAAAATTTAATAATTAAAATTACAACATACCAAATCAATATTATTCAAGAACTGAATACTTATATTTTTTTATTTTACTTGTTTTCATTACACATTTATTCTCACTTATCACTGATACACTAAATTTTGTGTTACTCTTATCATGAATTGATCTGTAATAACACAGATGAGGCAATCAGTCAAAGATTCTACTTGGACTGCAAAAGCATGCCCTAGCAACCATCTACAATGCTCAAGACATTTTGGAGTCTTGCAATGAAGCATTTTTCCATCAGTTATCACCGATTCATTTAACACGGTAATTTTATTTTGGGTATCAAACACCTGTTATAAATTAATACATATGCATTTCTGATTGTCACAAAAAAAATGTTTAACTTTCTCTAAACCATTTGAGGTTTCCATACAGTTTCCATCTATCATAAGGCATTGGTCAACTCAGAGCTATATTAGAAGACACTTGCTGAAAGTGTCATGCAGTGAGGCTGAATCTTAAATGACATAGTTGCAAAGCAAACTTTCATTTGTCCTTTTACTCTTGTCACACCACCTCCATAAACACTTTTTTCAGTCAATAATGTTGAATAAAAAAATAAAAAAAACTAGGTAGTGAGTTGTAAATTATTTGTTTACAGAAGGATTATGGAATAAAAATTCAATAGGAAACTAAAATAGATAATATCAGATTGAGGTAATATCAAAATTAAATGATTAAAATGTAGTGATAGGAGTGGGTGGAGTAGACATAGACAAGATTCTGTAGTAGAAAGAACAATCCATTTGAAAAGACAAATGCAATTAAAAATGTTTGTCATTTAAAAAAGATAATCTCCAATAAAAAAGAACAAAAATAAGCACAAGTTCCTTTGTGAAGAATCTATTGATTTTGTTGTAGTAAATTAGGTGATACAGCTGGTATCATTTAAATAATCGTCTATTTTGTTGCCTTGAATTACAACAGTGTATATGGTTTTTCATGAGAATTTAACAGCATCAAATATCAACCAAATAGGTTAAACAGTTTCCACAGAGCAACGTAGTAATAAGCTTATAAAACTAACTCTGCTCTGTTCAAAAACTAATTAACCTTTCAGTAACTTTATGGGAGAATTACAATTCTTGAATCACATTCAGACAATTTTATAGATTCTATCATCTAATAATATTTTTCAAATAAAATAATATAATAGCCTTATGAAACTAAAAAACTGAACCTTGTTGTAATCTGCAACTCACACATGTAATCAACTGCAATTATAACAACAAACAGTAAGGTGCTGCTACAATTATAGAGTTGATTAACATCAGCCATGAACAGGCCAAAAGCTAATTCATTTTCAGCTTGGGTGAAGTTAAAACCCTATTATCTTAATTAGAAATAATATTCCCAAATTGTTGTAAATTTTCTGTTTATATATAATTATGACAGTTTTACTGAGACAGTCAAGAAGAAGTAGAGTAATGATCAAAATGTTAGTTTCTGTGGTACTCAATGAGAATATGTCCAAAGCAGATACTATGATGTTGATAATTACAATGTTAATAGAATAAGATGTTTTGCATTTGTCTGTCTGATAATGCATGCAGGGACAGTAAAAAGAATGAGAGAAAGAGAAAGAGTAAGTTTATACAAAAGAGGAAATTTTTAAAGAGACAGGCATAATAATACAATGTTATTACGAAATCAGTTTTTAGGATTAAAATGAGATTCCATGCAGATTCCATGCTTGGTATGATGAAAGAAAAAGTTAGGAATTAAACTTAGAAATATAAAGGATTAAACTTCAATTGAACCCAGTATTCTATAACTAAGTCAACACAAAGACCACCCACCCATGGAGAGGATTGTATCAAAAAATGTGAGATCTACTTAGAGCTGACACTTATTTTATCAAACACCAAAGATTAATTGGTAACATCTAACATGATGTAATAGAAGTCAAAATTTTTTTAAATATAAAAAAGAAAAAAGTTTCCTAATTCCAAATATTACTAGCAATTTAGATATCTCAGAATATTTTTTTGCTTCCTTATCCATTTTGTATTGTAGTTTTATTCTTTATACTATAAGGTTAGTCAATGTTTATTTATTATTTTTCAATTATCAAAGCTATTATGATGATGTGAGAGGATGTTAAAATACTAATAGATGCAATTCCTTTAAGCATAATCTAATTATTAAAACTGCTTTAGTCTATAGTTTGTGGTACATAATTATGCACTTGTATCATGAAATGCCACCATAAGTTTTCATAAGCTAGCCAGCAGTGAGGGAACAGTGTCTATAACCTTTGCACCACCACCACCCTCGAACAGACTAAGAAGATTTATACAGCTGATGTTCCATTTTAATATCTGTAGATTAATGTCAGTAAGTGTAATTTGTCAATGTACAAATATTAACAGCACTAAAATTATTGGAAGCTCTTCAATCATTTAGTGCAACGTTTATTTATTACTAATATAAAAGATAAGTCTTTTTTTTTTTTTTTACTTGTTTCAGTTACTGGATTGCAGCCATGCTGGAGCACTAACTTGAGTTTAATCAAACAAATTGACTCTAGTACTGTTTTTTTTTTTTTTCTTTAAGTCTGATACTCTATTAGTCTCTTTGCTGAATCCCTAAGTTATGGGGATGTAAACAAACTTCATGTAGATCTTCACAGAGAAGAACACAAGTAAATTTCATGCAGAAGCAGATCAAGTGGAAATCACATGAACTACATCCAGAAATGGAAAATGAAAATTGGAACAATTGGAAATTAAACCTACATCACATATTATAGCAGTAGTAAACTGCAACTACTATATATGTACATTATATATATATATATACACGTGGTGTCACGTAAAAGCACTCATGTCGCACCAGGTAAAAGCACCCAGCACACACTGTAAAGTGGTTGACATTAGGAACAGTATCCAGTCATAGAAACCATGCCAAATCAGACTGGAGTCTGGTGCAGCTCCCCAGCTCTGGTCAAATCAGCCAACCCATGCAATTGCTTGTAAACTGGTCATTATCAATTGTAATTCCCCTAAAGTTATTCTTAAATTAGTAGTACCATATATGGTTAAGTCATTTTTCAGAAATATAACAAGCATCATGGCTATAAAGATTATGAGAGAAAGTCTTTGGTAATCCTCGTTTATTAATGCAAATTTTTATTGATGCTTCATTTTTTTAATTAAAAAATGTCACTCCAAAATAAAAAGAAAAAAATGATCTTTAAGATAATAGAAAGCAAACAAGTATAATATTGCAGGATCAAGTAAAATCTGAAAAATATAAACAGGATTAGCCCCTTGCGTATAAACATATATATACAAACAGACACTATACATGTTTTCTTATCTGGAGGCTAGGGATAAAAAAAAAATATTTCCTTTAATTAATGCTTCCCCACTTAGCCCCAATGAATACACATTATTTCACTACTATAAGAACCAAGTAGGTGGAGAAGTCTAAGAAAGAAAATATAGACATGTGAAGAATGTTGTTAACCAAGAAATAGTAACATTCTTGACCTATATTACCTGAGGACTCTATTGTTTAAACACCTTAGAAAAACACAGGGTTATTGGACAGAAGGTAGGTTAAGATAGAAAAGCAGTAGGCAGTATTTAGTTTTCAGAACACTGGAACTAATTTTATTTTTTATTCTCCAACAATTATTTATTAAAAATAGATGTAAAAAAATTGGATTTGGTTCAGGTGATATTGCCATTCCGCACACACAAAAACGGTTTTATATCTTAGTCAGGAAAAATTATTGAAGAAATGGAAGAGCCAATAAGAGTTTCCATGCAAAGCATGCTCATGTACCTCATTTTCAACATTTCTGAGAGCAATTGCTTCTTTGATTTATCTGATATTCTTTCAGGGTAACTGGACAATCAAACAAAATGAAAGCAGGGGAAAAAAAGCAAATGAAATTACATTTATGTAAGATATATATATATATATATATATATATATATATATAAGAAAAAATATCAACAAAAAATATGCTCTGATAGTTTCATCACAAGAAAATTTCTGGGTTATGTAAAAATATAATGAATAAAATTTAAATGGTTTTTAAAAAAAAGTGTTAATCAGTTAATATTTGTAAATCATAAAAATTCTATAAGATGTATATTTAAACAAAAATAAAACCAAATTAAGTCATGACAGGCTTCTTTCAGTTTCCATCAACCAAATCCACTCACAAAGCTTTGACCATCCCAGGACTACAGTAGAAGACATCCAAGTTATCATGTAGTGGGACTGACCCTGAATCTGTGTTTGCAAAGTGAACTTAACCACAGCCAAACCTAGACCGATACCTGAAACTTCTTCACCAGTCAGCCATAACACTAAACAGTAATGCAAGATAAACATTATTTCACATCAGTTAGTTTAATTTGCATAAATAGAGCTTTGTTGGTGGTTACTTCAAAGTAATTAATGTGACAAACAACATTCAATTTCTGCTGTACTCTTTCACCACAACTTTCTCTCACTCTTTCTTCCTGTTTCTGTTGTACCTGTTATTCAAAGGGCCAGCCTTGTCACACTGTGTCACGCTGAATATCCCCGAGAACTACGTTAAGGGTACACGTGTCTGTGGAGTGCTCAGCCACTTGCACGTTAATTTCACGAGCAGGCTGTTCCGTTGATCGGATCAACTGGAACCCTCGACGTCATAAGCGATGGAGTGCCAACAATAACAATGCAAGGTAACTTTTTTTTTTTTTGCTTGTTTTTTCCAACACACCAAAGCTTTTGTATTGTAACAAATAAACAAAATGTCTCTCTTAATTGCAGCATTTGCCAATGTATAAGATGATCTTCCCATGTAAGATGCACTCTAAATTTACAAGAATATTGGGTGGGGAGGGGGGGTTATTACATATTTAGCAAAAGTGATTTTAGAGTGGTTTTGAGAGGAAAACAATTTGGTGCAAGTAAATGCAACATATACTGGAATCAAGAACAAAATCATGACATACTAGATTTGAAAAGAAAATTTACTATAAATGAACAAAAATATCAGTGAATAATGGAACATGCATACAAAGTAAATATCACCATCATTGTTTTGAAATCTACTTTCCATGCCAGCATGGTTCAGGTGGAATTCACTGAAAGCAATTTTTCTATGACTGAACAGCCTTTCCGTCACCAACTGCTTCCAAGCAAGGTAGCATTTCCCTATGTCTGGACAGGTTTTCACAGAAGATGTGAAACAAAAAACATTGCTTGAACAACAATCATGCTCATTTGCAACTTTTGCAGGATGCCAAAACAAAGAGACACAGAGCTACATGCATGCACACACATATAAACACACATACACAGAACTTCTGTCAGTTTCTCCTAGCAAATTCACTCACAAGGTTTTGGTAAACCTGGGGTTATATTACAAAACACTTGCCCAAGGTGCTATGCTTAGTGATAAAAAAAATATATATATAGTGCTAGTGCATGCAAACAAATACTTTATTAATATTAGTATGTACTAATATTAATATTAGTACATGTAACATTTGTACATAAGGCAGAATTGTAACCGCACTGAGCAAAATGCTTATCAGCATTTCATCCATCTTTACATCCAGAGTTCAAATTCTGCCGATGTCAACTTTGTCTTTCATCCTTTCAAGGTTGATAAAATAAGTACCAATTGAGCACTAGGGTCAATGTATTTAGCTTATCTCATCCCCCAAAATTCTGCCAAAATTTGAAACCAATATTAGTACATACCAAATGATAGACAAAAAACAATGAATGCATTCTTATACAAACATATTTCAGTGAATAACATAGGATTCCATTCTGTGTCTAGATCAAAGCATTTGTCTCAAAGTAGAGTAGATAGGGACAAGAATCAACCTTGGTATTTAAGTATACTTTATCAAAACACTGAAGGATGAAGAACAAAGTTGATCTCAGAGTGCATACAGCTGGAAAAAATACCACAGGGCAGTCTCTCCAGCACTGATAACTCTGCCAATTCTCTGCCATATAGGCTACATAGTCAGCTATAATGTACAGAGTGGGCCAAAAGTCACAAAAAAGTACAAAATTTTTATTTTTTTAATCATTTTTTTTTAAAATTTAGATATGATTTTTCTCATCTAGATTACATATATTTCATATATATATATATATATATATATATATATATATATATATATATATATATATATATATATATATATATATATATATATATATATCACATATAATGTTGGGGTATGGTAAATTTAAAACAAAAACTTAAGAACTTATTAAATATTGAAGCACCTTCATAATAAAAATATATCATGAAGGTTTATTTATCATCTGGAAAACCTAAGAAATCATCATCTTCAGAACTAAGTAAACTAGCATCCACAAAGTCTGAATATTCTTTTACACCACTGCCATCCATCTTATTCACTTCAGTGAAATTCTCCAAGTAATCACTATTTTCTTCAAATACCGTGATCATTACCAACCCTTTAGTATTTAAACCGACCATACCTGGCCTAAATATGCTACCTATTTTAATGTTCAAACTGGCCAAATCTGGCATGTCACACCCACCCTACAATGTCATTCTAAGAATAAACAATCACATCATCAATATCTCAAAGCTGCAAGATAATGCATAATTAATTCAAAATAACGTGAATCAATAAGCATTACATTTGGCAGAGTAATATGAATACAAAAGGGTTAATGTGACATTTTTTAACGTTTTGACACCAACCCACTCGAGACTGCTCGTGATGCTATAATACAAGCTTCCTGTTATAAAGTGATCTAAATTAAAATCTTTCATCAAAATTTCATGTTAATTTAGGCTCCAAACACCAGCTTAATAATTGATAAAGTTATTTTACTAAATTCTTCCTTCTTTTTTAAAGTTAATTGAAGCAAAAGCAGTATATTTTGACAAAAATATGATAACAAGATGATTAAAATGATTTCAAAACCACCTCTTTTACAAACTTCCATTAATTTATTACACACCTGTGTAATAGTAGGCCTTGCCTATCTTCTTGATGGACTTTACAATCCAAAGCTTGCATTTCCTTGTTTGATTCTATCCTTAAAAATCCATTAAACAGCTCATCGATTGAGACTATCCATCAATAAACAAATAGCTGCTTAGATCTGTTGGTACTGCAGCTAAGTCTTCAGCTGTGCAGCTCTTCTTTTAACAAGCTCAATCCAGAGAGCCTAAAACTGACCCTAGACTAATAAGGCAGTTTATTTAGCTATTTGTCAAATTTGCCATAAGTTTGTGCTAACAGAATGAGATATGATCCTTGACTATAACATACCATTCTCACTTGGTCAAACTGTAACTAGTATCAGTTTGTTTGGCATCCACAGAAGAACCGGTTTTGTTTTGTTTTTTTGTTTGTTTTTAAAGACACTATAATGCAGTTAACTTGTTTGTCATTGGGAATAATTTATGCCACAAAGTCAAAGAGGAACATTATACTCAATGATTGCTTGTGATAATTTCACTAGTTTAATTATATATATATATATATATATATATATATATATATATATATATATATATATATATATATATATAT
>NC_068982.1:66184445-66195317 GCF_001194135.2 Octopus bimaculoides | reverse complement strand
ATATATATATGTATATGTATATATATATATATATATATATATATATATATACCACCTGGCTGGCCCTCACGTGGTTGCACGTAAAAGCACCCACGACACTCTCAGAATGGTTGGCGTTGGAAAAGCCATCCTTGCCAGATCAGATTGGAGCCTGGTACAGCCTTCTGGCTTGCCAGTCCTCAGTCAAACCGTCCAACCCATGCCAGCATAGAAAGAGGATGTTAAATGATAATAATGATATATATATGAGCCCTTTCATATCCTTTCCCCACTCAGCTTTAGTCATGCCAGCTGTCACTCCTTGGAAGGTAAATGGTGACCTGCTAAGCTACCGTCATAGAGACAGTCTCATGCTACTCCCTCCCATAAATGCAGTTATATTACAGCCACTGAAAAAAAAATGACAAATTAAAGTAAACTTTTTAGTCCTGCCGGAGACATCATCTAATGTCATCCATTGTTCACACTATAAAATATCACCCAGTCCATACTGTAAAGCAATGATGACGTGGAGGCATCTAGTCATGGAAACCATGCTATAAACAATGATAATGACATTGACTGTTGTTCTTTTCTTATTGAGTGTGCCAAATGACCGAGGACCATGGCATGTAGCAAGATGTCATGAGACCCATTTCACCTAGGCTACCACAAGAAAGGTGTTATATGATGATGATCTCAGCATACCTCTAACATCTTTAAACAATTTAACCATTTACATTACTATATCAATTATAAGACTAAATTTACTTAGATATATTTAATGAAATAAGTCATCAAACTAGTTTATAATTTCTCACTATGTTGATATTTTCAAATGAATTTGTCTAGCAGCAATGTGTAGTCATTAATGAACATTTTTTTCTCAACCAAAAGCTAAAAGATCATAAACAAATGACTATTGTCAAAACTACATAACTTTCTCTCATTCCATTTAAGCTGTATATTGAATACAGCTTTGTTTAGTAAAACTTATAACAGGCAAAAACAGCTTCAAAAGCATTCAATTGAGAACAGTAACACCACAATTTTCTTTTTCATACACATACATGCTTTTATGCACAAACAAAATATTCAAAGTCACATTCCCTAACTTTTTCAAATTTAAAACATCTGGCTCCCTAGAACACACACAGTTCATTTGAACATAACAATCTAACAATGATTGCATCATTGATGAAATACATAACAAAAAACTTGTCATTCATGGATAAGTAATTCTGAAGTAGTGATGCTAAAATCTTGTCAATATCCTTATATTTTACTTCTATGCAAAGTAAATTACTTATTTCAGGCAGTACTCAATTCTTCATTACTTACTGAATAGTCAACATTATTTCTCCTTATGAGATAGGAGCACCCATGATTACATGGTTACCAAGCTACTTTCAACAACTATATAGTTTCAGTTTTAGACTCAATGCTTGGCATCACAAGAAGCAAGTGTCTACTACAGTCCTGGGCTGACAACATCTCATGAACTGAATTGGTAAGCAGAAACGATGAAGAAGAGAAAGTGTGTGTGAAAGAGAGAGAGAGAATTCTGCAGGTCCATTTGAAACACTGCCTAGGCAATAAACAGTGGCATCATTTATATAAACAATTGTCTCATACTTCAGAAGAGATGTGCAGAGAAGTAAATTGAAAAATACCTTGCTTTAGAAGACAAGTAGGGCTTTGGTGTCAGGAAGAGCACTCAGCTGTAGAAAATCTGCCTCAACAAGTTTTCACTACCCCATACTGGCACAGAAAAATGGATAAAAGATGATAGTGCCCAACCTATCAAGAATCACAGCTGGTCGTGGCTAAAATACTGGTCTACCAGTTGAAAGGCAGTTAGCTCATGCCATCACGAATATGTATCTATTGCAAAAGAACTTTAATAGCTCAGTCTACCTAACTGTAAATATGCACCAGGGAGATCTAGAGGTTCAACTGTATATTTACCAAGATACTGTATAATTGATGTGTCATTTTGCAGTGATGGGCTGGAGAGAGATTTCACGTCTTGGTCCTTCCAGTCATGGCTACATGGATATGAATTTCACTTCTGAACCTTCAAGTTCAGTACTCAGCTTGGACAAGTGTCTTCTACCATAGCACTGAGCTTACCAATGCTTTATGAGTGGACTTGATAGATAGAAACTGTGTGTGTGTGTGTGTGTGTGTGTGTGTGTGTGTGTGTGTGTGTGTGTGTGTGTGTGTGTGTGTGTGTGTGTGTGTGTATGTGCACATGCGCGCACATGTTTGTGTTTTCACATGTGTATGCACTTTGTGCATTAGCATGTATGTACATCAACGTTGACATTCCAGGGTTTCATTTGTCACCATTTCTGTGAAATAATGAAATGATGTTTGCATTCCTTGTTGACTTTACAGTCAGTTGTTCTGCACTTTTGACGACCAGTTGAAGAAAAAAAAATCCTTACTTGAGAAACAAGTAAGGGATGCCAATAAACATAATTTAACATCTGTTTTCCATGCTGGCATGGGTTCAATGGTTTGACAGAATCTTGTGAGCTGCGGGCTATGTTAAGCTCCAATGTCAGCTTTGGCATAGTTCTTATGGCCAAACCTTCTCTTTGATGCCAAGATGCCCTCACTGGCCATAAAATGCTTCACCATAAGCCCACATTCAAACCATGGTAGAATTACAAAAATAGACGTTGAACAAATGAACTACTGAAAATCAGGAAAGAATATTTAATCATTGTAAGCAACAGAAGCACTAAGTAATTGAACAATGTTTCATTAGTTGCAGTACTAAACACAAACCTGTAATGTGTTGGCATTCAATCAAAAAAGGTAAATGTTTTTGCTACAGATTTTTTGAAAATTTCTTTATTCCTGTTTTGCATCCATTTTCCCAAGCTTGCATGCGTGAGTAGTTTATTTGTTGGAAAAAGTTTTCTACTTTTTTTTTTTATATTTTACACTTGGATGCTCCTTCCTTCCTGCTAACTACTAAACTGTTAAGTCATAGTAGAACACTGCAAACTAAAATAAGTTCCATAGAAGAACTTATTGTAAACAGTTAGGAATAAAAAAGAAATTATCCAACACCCAGTTTAGTAAATAAAACCAATTCATGTTTGCAGAAGGCAGCAAGTCAAGTATTGTTGGACTGTATCATGTGACTAATTAAGTAATATACAGCTTGAAATATTAGTCTGGTACAGAGACTGATAGCAAAACAAGTCTTGTATTAAAAATCAATAATGTATTCTCAACCAGTGTTTATTTTCTAGCAATTCCAAACATGAATTTTTGTACCCCAATTAGCCCCAAATCCACTATCTCAGTGCCAAAACCACATGATCAATTAACTTAAGGGATTAAAGGATATTATTTCAGAACACCCAGAATGTGCTGTTATTGTTTCCCAAATGAAAAATATATTCTCATAAAATTGAAATTACATGTACATTATGTCAATAAGAATTCAAACTGAAACATACATTGTTGAACATATATTTTCTTTAGCTCCACTGAGAAACTAAATGTTTAACATACAAATTTATCTGTAGTGTTTGAGTCCACTAAAATGTTTATTAGTTTTCCAAAGAAACCATTCAACATGCAGAGTACAGAAGATATACTTAATCCTTTTGTTACTGTATTTCTGTTGATACATATTGCTTTGGTATCAATGAATTTTGAACATAAATTAACATGAAATTTTGATGGAAGACTTTTATGGATATCAACTTAAAACAGGAAGTTTGTATCATAGAACCAAGGCCAGTCTCAGGTAGGTTGCTTTCAAAAGAGCTGAGAGACAGACAACACGCTTTTTGATTAAAGATACAAAACCTATAATGATGGGACATTACAACTAGTATTAGATATTAAAAAAAAAAAAAGACATCTTTACCTTTCATTGATGTGAAGGTCTGGTAAATGGGGATTTTGATCCTGAAAATGGAAGCATAAATCAAGTGATGAACATATTAAAATGGTTACATGTCAATCAAAAGAAAATTTCTTACAAGTGGAAGGAGGGGCACGCATGAAATTTTTGTTAAGCTTTATATCTAAAAAAAAAAATGCCAAGCAGAAGCTATTTCTTTAACTGTACATAGTATCACAGTAAGCATGTAACTTTTTTGGATTTTTTTTTTGTAGCTATCCAAATACATCATTTAACCAATGTTGTTAACTGAAGGAGTAGCAGACTATAAAAGAGTTTCTAATTTTAGCTTTACACATAACCAAAATAGTTCACCTGAAACTTAACTGCCACCTTAATTCCCTGGCTGCACACCAACAGAAACTTCCTATTTTTGAAACCCTATTATGGTAAAATCAGCTATCATATTCTGCCAGGTGAACCCAAAGACAGAATATTACTTAAAAAGCACATGAGAGAGAAAGAGATACCTTAATTATTTATAAAATACATACACACATATATAAAGCCTTTTAGTCATTGATTTTTCATATAACACATTTTTCTCATGTTATCTATTGTCAGAATATGAAACTTGTAAGAGAGAGAGAGAGAGAGAGAGAGAGAGAGAGAGAGAGAGAGAGAGAGAGAGAGAGAGAGAGAGAGAGAGAGAGAGAGAGAGAGACCAACCCTTTGTTTTGATCTATTTTCCATGATCTATATTTTATGCAACCTATTTATATTGCAGTTTGGGAGTAATGTTATTGTTGGTTACAGATATTCAACAAACTAACCAGTGGCTTATTTAATTTCTAATGATAAGAGTGACAAAGGAGTGTTTGTAACTTGCTGCAGAACAAACATCAAGGGCTTTCATTCAAAAAGCACTACACGCTTACAATAATTACTAACTTCTACATTGCTTCCATTTGCCAAATTCCATTATCAATATCTGATACTGCACAAGGAGATCAGAATAACAAACCAAACTACTATGTTTTGGACAGAAAAGGTAACAGAGGCATGAAAGTCGTGCCTTTTTCAAAAATATTAATATGACAAGTACAAACATGGATGCATGGTTAATAACTTCATTTTACAACCACATGTTTTTGGATTCAGTCACACTGCATGGAACCTGAGGTAAGTGCCTCTGCTATAGTCCCAGGCCAACAACTGCCTTGTGAAGGAATTTGGTAGGCTGAAACTGCAAGAAGCCCACTGTGTGTTTGCAAGTGTGTACAAATGTACATGAATGTTGATACTTCGTGTTTGTCACCATTTGAACAAAATAGCAATGTTGAAATTCCTTGCCATTTTTGACCAGTGGTTCTGAGCTATTGAAGACCTCTGGAATAAAAACTCCCTTACCTGATAAACAGGAAAAGTTTAGTAATAAGAAAAGTAACCAACTGTAAAATTCTGCCTCAATTACCTAACTAACCCTCACTACCAAAAAAAAAAATGGATGTTAAGCAAACAAGCATAAGTGAAATTACAATTAGGAATACCAAAAAAAAAAAAAAAAAACCAGGCCACACATTCAAGTTACAAGCATCTATTCCTAATACTCCTACATATTAATATTCTATAAATCAACTGATTAAATCACTAGGGAAATTTCTAGAAATTATTGATTCAGTACCTAATTGATACTGGAATATTTCCATACATGAACCTGACTTTCAACAGTCAAGTAAAATATCACAGCTATTTCATCTTGTTTTTTTTATATATATATTTTATCTATATCTTTATTTATTGGTTGTAAAAACAAACCACTCTTCAATTACATATTAATTCAGAATTAAGCTTCTGTACACTATTGTTTAATTTCTAACTCTTCTAATACCCATACAATCAAATAATCAATCAGGCTGTGATTTCTAAGTACCATTCTCCAAATCACTGAATCAATCAGTAAATAATCCCTTGGAAGCTATTTCCACTAATACTTACAATAACCTCTCATATAATCAACATACATTATCAAAAGAATTAAATTATTTTTGTAGCAACTCTCCATTTCAATATGAACTTTGAAACTGGAATCTCCAAATTTTAATAAACCAAAATATATTTATAGAATATATATATATATAGAAGAGTAGGCTGAAAAGTTCATGGGTTGATTATGAAAGAAGGCCAATGTCATTTCATCTGAAGGGGAAGTGATGGCATCAGTTTTTTGGAATGCGAAAGGCATTGTGCTTATTATTTTCAAAAGGGCCACACCATCAATGCAGAGTACTAAGCCAACTTGCCAAGACAGTTATGAAAGGCTATCAAGACCAAATGCTTGGGAAAATTGACGAAAGGGGTCTTGTTTCATTAGGATAATGCTCCAGCACTCAAGTCCTTGGTTTCAATGGCTGCTGTGTTTATGACTGTGGCTTTGAACTGGTTCATCACCCTCCCTACTCTTTTGATTTAACCTCATCTGACTATTCTCTGTTCCCCAAAACATCAAAAACACTTGGTTGGGAGCCAGTATTACAGTATAATGATGCTATATCAGCTGTTGATGACATTTTTGACCAACAGGATGAAGGCTTCTTCACCAGTGGGAGCCAAGCACTGCAACACTGATAGAAGTTTGTGGACTGCAAGGGGAATTATGTTGAAAAATAAGCCTCATTTGGTTACATTCCATGAGAGTATCTTGGTCAGCCTATGTATATTTCAGCTAAGCCCCACTCCACCCCCACCATAGTGTTGCTAAGGGGTAGAATTTTCTATGTAGCTTCTTTTTTCCTTAATATCTAAATCTTCTGATATCATACACTACTCAGTTTTAATCAAAACTCCAGTGCACTCTCTTACAGTCTTGCTTCAAGACAACATCTCTAAATTATCATAATGGTGTCCAAGTATACCCAGTCAAAAAGTTTATCTGATCATCATCCTTACATTTTATTCACTACTTATAGTTGCAAGCATGGTTCTGTGGTTAAGAAATTTGCTTTTCAACCACGATTTTTGTTTCAGTCTCATTGCATGGCACCTTAAAGTGTCTTCTACAATATCTCTGTACCAACTATAAAACCTTGTGAGTGGATTTGGTCAGCAAAAACTAAAAGAAGCCCATCATATATACATATGTATTTATGTCTATCTCTTTGACTGGACATCATGTGATTGTTGTACTAGAATGTCATTCATTTCCAATATTCTGCAAAGACACGTCTGGCCCTGAGGAAATATTACCTTGCATGGAAATAGGTAAGGACTGGCAACAAGAAGGATATCTGAGCACAGAAAATTTGCCTTAATAAGCTTCATCTGGCCCTCTGGCCCACACATGGAAAAGTGGACAATAAAACAATGATGATAAACTCAAATTTACTTTATATATACAGTTATTTAATCCTTTCCTATATCACAGAAATCCAGTGTTTAAATCTAATTTCCTTGGCATTACATAATGATAAATCTCCCCTATAGTCAGCACAATCATCCATCATAAAGAATTTCCCACAAAAGCCCAATATCTACTTCTCACATCATACAACTGTGCAGAAGAATTTAGTGTCCTATGTGAGTCTGCCAACCTTTCCTTTCAACCATAAGCAGATACTCAACAAACCTAAGTAGTACCAGTGGACATGATGCTAAAAACAGTCCATACCCTAACCAAAGAATCCAGTGCAAGAACAACAATCTAGCAGAACTGGCAAACTAAGGCTTCCTCTGCTGCTGCAATAGTACTTCCTTGTACTTGTGTTGGCATTCATGACATCATGAACAAAAAAAAGTCAGCTACACCTAGCCTTTGACATGGAGATCATCAACCAATCCTGATTATAATGGCAGACACCATCCACATGAGGATCAGATACCGATTTAAGGTCTGATTTGATTTTACCGAATCAATGTTTTTGACTGTCCACTTCATTATTTACACTATCCCCATACATGCATTCAAGATGCACAAAGAATCAAAGAGGTGTGTGAAGTTAAGCACAAACTGAATAACAAGGCCTCAAGTGAAACTATTCCAACATCTCAGCTTCTTGATTACACTGTGGGACTGACCATATCCGAAACCTGGAATCTCTTTCACAAACCTGGAATGACATTTCTCTCTTTCTTCAAAAAAGGCATTCTTGCAGTAACATTAGAACACTAGTTCAATAAATACTGAAGCCAAGATATTTACTATCAAGTAATATCTGTAGCCACTTTAACATGGCTGTCTGCTCAAACGGACTCTACTGCAATTTGTTAACCCCAGGAGGACATCTCCCCTAGCTGGTTAACGATGCACAGGGGTTAGAAAAAAAATCACAGTAGAATCCGTTCAAATGGACAGCCATGTTAAAGTGGCTATGAATATTGTCAGTACAACTACTGCACTCTTCAGGAGATTTTAGAACTAGCATTTTTGCTCATATTTACTATCATTCTACCATAAGGATTTCATCAAGAGCATGATCAACACCTATGAGAAAATTAATATCATCTTTGACCATGTCAAGATCTTGCAGATAAATTTTCACTTTGAGAAAGTTTCTATAACAATATTGGAACTACAAAGCAAACTTTTACTTTTCATGAACTTTACAGCAGCTTTTGATTCTGCTGATTGCAGCACACACTGGGATATCATAATTACAAATGAGTTACTTGTGAAGCTGCTCATCTAATTAGAGTTTATTACATGAGCAAAGGTCTTCAACATCTATTCAAGTGTTTAGTTAGGCTGTGTTCCTTCTTCAGCACATTTCAAATATGTCATCAACTGGATTGCAGAGTGTGCTTGACAGATTTCCCAGGTGTCACTGTAGGACAAGATTTCACCTTCACTGACCTTGACTATGCTAACAACCCCACAATAATTGAGAACAACAACACGAATGTATAATCAGCTGTTAAGTGTATACAGCACATGTAGGCATAAAAACCGATATGGAAAGACACAGAGATCTACTAGCAAGATTCTGCAAAACATTGATCAGTTCAAGCATTCAAGCCCCCACACATACTTTTTCCAATCTTTTCCCTACAGGAAATCAACCTCTGAAATCCCCACTCTGTCCATATTTTTCATACAACCATCAACTTGCAGCTGTTCAAGAAGAACATCAACAACATAATCCTACTGATCTTAGAGGGTCTGTGAAAGCCATGAACATAAGCACCTTCCTCCAGATAAACCATAAAAAAAGATAAAAATTATTACAATATTTTTGCCATGATTACTTCAAGTAGTTCTATGTTATTCTAGTGCAAAGGTAATGAATTTGCACAAGAGATATAGTTTATAGTATCACATGAATACAATGTAATTTTTAGTCAGTGCTTTGAAATTTTCACATATTGACTTATCACTAGTTGCAGCTCCTAAGCAGATGCAGTCACAATTGTATTGCTTCTGTGTAATATGTATAACCAACTAGTGATTCATTTAGGACACTTTTATTGTATATACTTTATGTATGAAAACTTTATTCCATCCTTCTGCATAACTAATGTAACAGCTGTGACTGAACTGTATTGTAACAATTGACTATTGTTTGAACACTTTTTTTGTGTAGTTAAAATCCTACAATGTTTAGTTATGTAGGGTAATGGTTTTAGTTCTGTAGTGAAATAAGAAAAGAAAAGTAAAAATAATTAATGTAACTGACTATATGAAATAAAAACAAAATAAGAGTAATAAAAATTTAGGTATAAAAACAAGTCAATAAAGGGTATTAAACAAATGAAATTAATGCAGAGTGATTTGAAACATTCTTAGAATGGCACTGCTTTGTCATATGATACTTACACTATGACAGAAGAGATGTCGAAAATATTAACATAGATAATTTTGTGTCTGCTTTCTATGCTGACATAGGTAGGATAGACCAGCCCAGTTTGAGACAGTTCTTATAGGAAATAACTGCCTTACAAAACATCTTGCTTCTAAATTTCATTGGTTTCTAAAGTCGGATGTCCAAGAAGGAAGAGAGATAGGAGTGAGAGAAATGTAGGAGAGGAAGAAGTAGGAGAAACAACAATAGCTGTATTTGGTAAGAGGTTTAAATTGAAAAACATGGGCGGCATGATGGGATACCAATAAAATTATGAAATGGTAAAAGAGAGCGAATGATGGAAGGACAGATAGCAACAGAGGTGGGCAATGGTGAGAGTGGTACATATCAATGATCAGAGACATGGAGAAAGAGAGATAGAGAGAAAGGGATTGATGACCAGCAATAAGAAAGGATGCTAACAGGGGATATTGAATATGAATACATACGCTATCATCCAATATCCCCACCAGTATACCTCTTCCAGATATCTTTCAAAGTTATCTTCCTTATGTATCACATGTCTATACCAATGCATTCTTCTCAACTGAACACAAACCGGATTCCAAATCTGATCATTCGTTAAAAGCAACAAATCTCCCTAAAAACCATACCTACTGCCTTACAAATAGAAGAACGTCCTAGGTAATGTAGTTCTAGATACAGTGATTGAAAAGACAGACACTTGTCATAACTAGACTCTTACAGATCTGCTTGTTTGGGGGAGGGTATCAAACAAGAAACAAAATTTAGTTACATCAAACATAAATAAGTAAACTTTATTTCTCTACCACATCAAGAATATACAATAAATAAGGTGGCCAGCTAGCAGAAACGTTAGCACACCGGGCGAAATGCTTAGCAGTATTTCGTCTGCCGTTACGTTGAGTTCAAATTCCGCCGAGGTCGACTTTGCCTCTCATCCTTTTGGGGTCGATAAATTAAGTACCAGTTACACACTGGGGTCGATGTAATTGACTTAATCCATTTGTCTGTCCTTGATTGTCCCCTCTATGTTTAGCCCCTTGTGGGCAATAAAGAAATAAGAATATACAATAAATGTTTAACATGACGAGCAAAATTCACTCTGAATCCTTACCGTGACAGATGATGTCTTCTCTCCTACAATGGACGGATTAGAGGAAGGACTTACACTGGAACGCGTAGATGAAGATTTAGTATCCTGAC
>NC_068982.1:66171901-66184405 GCF_001194135.2 Octopus bimaculoides | reverse complement strand
CTTTAAATCGTTTTAACTGGAAAAAAAAAGGAAAAAAATTTCAATACATAAATTTCTTCAAACAATATATCGTCAATTCTTTTTACATCCCCTTTTCCATGCTTACATGAATCAGATTTTCTATGACTATGCCCTTCTTATCAATTTCTCACCTGTTTCCAAGCAAGGTATTTTTACCCATGGCCAAATATGCTGAAAATAATACAATTAATGGCGGGGGGAGGACAATGTGTGCAGGTAATATATTTTAGCAAACAAGATCAGTTAAGCAAAACTAGCTAGAAAAATATTTTTGAATATATTGCTAGCATTATTTTATATATCTATTTTAAAATATTAATGAAAAGTATTCTTAATTCTTTTGTTTTTGTTATAAGCACTTTAATCACTCAACCATTCCTGCAGTAATTATGGACACTGCAGAAATTTTCTGACTTCACTCTTTATAAGAGCTCACACTGGAACTATTGTACCCAGTACACTTTACCATCACCCAATTCTCATATACTACCAGTCATCACCCATTCACCCTCTGCCAACATATTCACTAGACAATTGTAATGATGTTGAAGGTATAAAACTATATAGTTTGGAGAAGTGGTCTGATTGTGATGTTGAAGGTTGAGGAACGAGCTATAGATTTTAATCAACACTGTTAGTAATATATATAAACACTGTCTATAAACAAGATTGTCATGGACAGAAAATGGACTAGCAGAACAAGTTTCAACTCAATGTTGAGATTTCATCAGCGACTGTGTATTGTATTGTCTTTCGATACCAACCTGGCTGAAAATGTCTCTGTAGTACAAATGTCTTGCTTTCATAAGTTTTGAATTAAAATCTTCCACCAAACTTTAGTCACGATTTATGTTCCTAACACCAACTTAATGATAACTAAGTTATTTTACTAAATTCTTTGTTAATTTAAAATTAATTAAAAGAAACACAGAGCATCTCAAAATAAATAAAGTAACAAAAGGGTTAACTGACCACAAAGACAGTACATATAAACCCACTATTACTAAAGGCTTAAGTAAACTGGATAACCGACCTGCATATTACAATGATGATGATAGATTCTGTGTCCAAACAGCAGCATACCCTCAGGTAGCTATGGAAACTAATTATGGACACTGCAGAAATTTTCAGACTCCACTCTTTAGACTTGGAGGTCTGACCACAGTAGCTAAGCAGGTTAAAACAGCTGCAGTGACTAGCAAGATGTAGATTTTACAGTGAAGTGGCCTTCTCCTAAGTACAAGGTCTGATCAATAAATATCCGGACTGTTGCCAGAGTAACGAATCCACTTGGCAAAGATTGACCTTGAACTCTGTTGTGCATGTGCCCCAATTTTTAACATTCTAGCTCACTGCCGCTGTTTATAGCAGTGCTTGGAAGGAAGGTGTGTAGCGTGTGATCATTGCATTGACCATGACAGAGAAAGTTGTCATGGCAACAACTGCTCAGAGGTCTATGCAAAGTTTCAGAAAGTGTGTGGAGAGGGGTGTATGAGCTGCACACAAGTCTACGCGTGGTTCAGACATTTCCAAGATGGCTGAAAAATTGTCAATATTGATGAATGTTCTGGGAGACCAGTAACCAGCAGAACTGAGAAAAACATCGCAGATATGCATGCAGCTGTGAGGGGAAATCATTGAATCACCATCCATGAGTTATCAGAGGATGTACAGATTAGTTACGGTTCAGTTCAGTCCACCATCACTGAAGATTTCGGTATGAAACACGTGTCTGCCAAGTTTGTGCCAAAGCTGCTTTCAGCTGACCAAAAATAAACAAACACTTGGGTTTCAGTTGCACAAGATGTCCTTCATTATGTTGAGAACTTTGAAAACTTTGTGTAGGCCTCTGAGCAGGTATCACCAAGCTTTTGGCAAAATTTGATGCAGATTCTCTGCTCAAGTTTCTGTCATGATCAATGCGATGATCACACATTACACACCTTCCTTCCAAGCACTGCTGTAAACAGTGGAAGTGAGCTAGGATGTTAAAACTTAGTGTGCATGCACACCAGAGTTTAAGGTCAATTTGTGCCAAGCAGCTTCACTTTGTATGTCTTAGCTTCATTACTATGGCAATGGATCACACCATGTAAATTGCCTTACAAAGCTGGAGAGCTCCACCTACCCTGGTGTTGCCAAAAGGTTATCAAAGAGAGCACCCACCAGACCACCTGATGGACCCCACTCATTGATATGCTGCCAAAGTTGACTCCCCTAACATATTGTATTGCTATCTTAGTATATCATAAAGCATTATTTAATCACAGATTAAAAAATTGTCATGATATTTTTAACAAACATCTTTGTAGTTTACTTATTTTAAAGATTTCACTTTAAGGTTTCTTTTTTTGGATTTGATTTGCAAGATTCTTTATGTGAGTTCGTGTGTTGAAGCATATTCTGTTGTCTGGGGAGAGTCATTCTCTTTTAGTGCCTTATAATTTAACACACTCACCAATAAAATTTCCACTCATTTACTTATTTTTCTAAAATTCGTTGCATCTTGCAACCTTTTCAGCAGTTGTTGACTGTCCGTTATTCAAGCTGCAACGCAGCAAAGACCAGAAGAACAAAAACAAAAGGAACACATGCACACAAACAAACAAAAAGAACACAGCTTGAATAACGGACATAGTCAACAACTATTGAAAAGGTTGCAAGACGCAACGAAAATTTTAGAAAAATAAATAAGTAAATGAGTGGAAATTTTACCAGTGAGTGTATTAAATTATTATAAGGCACTGAAAGAGAAGGACTCTCTCCAGATACTTTAAAGTTTGTTAAAAGTGTAAATATAAACAAAATAAAAACATTTTTCAACTTTTGCAGTGTTGAATGGTATTTATAACATTTGTACTGAGTTGACAAGCTTGTCTGTCTAAAAACATCTTAAGGGCTGTTAGAATAAAGATGTTACAGTTCCTATCAAGGACTTTGTGGTAAAATATATATAAAAGAAGAATTATTAAGTATCTACAACTACACATTAACAATTGCAAAGTTATTTTCAATTATTTATGGTTGAAATATTACAGCCCACATGTCTTTGCCATGTTGTGTCCTCTTTAATAATGGCTTATAATGTTTACAGCTGAAATACTGAATAAGTTATTTTTTTCCAACTTTGCATTGTTCAATAGCATTTATTACCTCATTACATACTACAAAGATATTTCAGATCCATTACAAGTAACAATGGAACGAAAGAGAAAAACACCAGCAAACCACAACAGAGAATAATTATGAAATTCAGAGATAGTTTCATTATTATTTTTACTATCATTAAAATTATCACATAACCAAAGCCAGTCTTTGGAATTCTATTATGCAATATTACTGGCAATATGTTAATTTTCTTAACTGCCTATCCTATACTTCCTTTAGTCTCTTGCCTTTGAGAACATTAACAAAACAACATTAACATCAACAAAACATTTGATTGAGACAGAAATTATTGTTTCCTTGCTAAACTGCCCAATTTTACACTTCATCATCCTAACTCTTTAGTCAGAAGCATCTTTAGATCATACATTAACTGATGCAGCTCTCATTGACCCACAATAAATTCTGGTGTGTCCTAAGGTTTGGTTATGTCATCTACATTTCCTACAGTACATTAATGGCATAATTGTTAAATGTTCTCTAATGTGGACATGAAAATACTCTTTCCTTCAACAGCACAACATAAATACATAATTATCTAGTTTTATACCCTCTATATCACCATAATCATCTAGTAAGCACTTTAAGCACTTACACTGTCCCTACTAAAAAAGAATAAACTCATTAGTTTGGTGGTAGTGTTTTTTGTTTATTATTATATATCCACCAAGACGTTACTTCACTATAATGGCAGTCTAGACAGGATTTTGAACAGAGGTAGGACAGATACGAGATACCCTACATGATGATCTTATTCTAACACTCCCCACTCTAGAATGGTACCTTATTGACTGTAAAAGGATGAAAGATGAAGTCAACCTTGGAGAAATTTTAATTCAAGACACACAGATTTGAAATAAATACACAGAAAGCATTTAATTTCATGTCCTAATAACTTTACTAAGTACACCCAACTCTTGTCACCCCTCCCAGGCTCTGCACCAATTAATCATGCTTAATCCAGAATGTCAACATGCTGGAGTTCCCTCCATGCCAGTGTCTACTTGCAAATGTTGATTTGCAACTGTTCAAACTTCATGTGCATTATTAGTTTCACCAGTCTCAGCAGTTATGGTCATATCCTGTTCTCCCAGTCTAAAGAGTAGAAAAGAGAAAAAAACTTCAGCAGACCAATTCAGAGATAATAATGGACAACTGAAAATTCCAAAGAAGGGGACAAATTGACCCCAGGATTTGATGTCAATGAAAGGAAAATCCAACTTTACTTATAAATACAATTCATTCATTTAATCAGTCACATCACCAGCAAACAAGCTAAGTTATTACAACATCAGACAGAATGCTTTGCAGTATGTTCCAACTCTCAATATTTCAAATCCTACTGAGATCAACTTTGCCTTTCATCCTTTCAGAATTCAATAAAAAAAAGTACCAATCCAAAATGGTAGTAAGAACATTGGATCAGATGTGGTACAGTATTTGTTTTGGCTCTTTATATTCCAAGTTCAAATCCCACTATGGCCTGCTAAACCACTGCCCAGCTAAACCTCATCACCTGGCATTTTGGGTGCCTTTACTAGAGTCCACTCTGTTGCTAGCATTCAAGCAAGGTCTTCAGTGTGAGGATGCCTTCCTTCCTCTTTCCCACCACTCCTGGAGACTGTAAAAAGAGTCATGGTCACTGCCTTCCATCCTCACTAAAAGATAAAAGATCTTTGACCTTAGAGGTAATGATAATGAATTCTATGGGGAAAAGGAAACAAAGGAGATATAATATAAAGTGGTAAAAACTGACCTCAAAATAATGAATCTCACAAAAGAGACAGCAACAGACCATGAAATATTCAAACATTGTGCTGTAGAGGACCTATCCAACTCATGCAAGCATAGGAAAATGGACTAAAAACAATGGTAGTGGTGGTGGAAGGTTGGTATGTGTAATATCTGTATTTAGGTCACTCCTCATTACATACATAGGTCTCTTTCTCTTTCCCTCTGTTACTATCATTTATCTCATTCTTTCTCCATTCGTTTAGCTCTTATTTATTATTTTGAAAAAATTAGGCACAGTGGGTTGCAATAAAAAAAAGTTAGCTTTAATGATTAATTATATATTTCGAAAATGTAAGAGAGACAAGTTTCAAATCCTAATTCAAAATTGAATGAGTTACAGTGGGGAGAGAGTCTGATCTTTTGTATGATAGGTTTCAATCTTATAAGGCCTCATCAAAGAAGCATTGTTTTATCAGAACCTCAGTGGTTAAAAAATATAGAGATTCTGAATGAACATTAATGGTATGACAACTTAAAAGATGAAGGGTAGGTAGGCAGAGAGGTTTCAGTCAGCATGAAAAAAAAAGGTAGGAACTGACCACATGGTCATTAATTCAAATCTATAAATTTCCAGATTTAATGCAACCATCTGGCCCTTTTCCTATTGTAGACTTTACTCAGTTCCATTTCATTTGATCAGTTAGCATCACTAATTCCCTACGGATATTGAAGATAAGCATCACCATCAAAAGTTAGACCACTTAATAAAAAAAATTGTTTAATCTCATTACAACTATTATTATATGTCCCTAAGCAAAGCAGCAGCCTTGCATGATCTAGCCAGTTTGCTTGACTGACAAAACAAGTTAACCTGTTTCATGGTTGAGTGGATTATGATAGGAAGAATATATAATTGTAAAAATATTCCCATATCCAGATACAGAAAAGTCTAAATAAAATGTACTAGTCATCATTAACCCTCAAATAATATACAAAACTATAAATAACAACACTCTACCATTAATAATTATACAGTGCCACCAATAAAAATCCTCATTAAACAATATCAACTAGTCAGATATTTGAATAACTACAATGTCCTTATTGTAAAGTTAATGAATCATTAGTTTCTATAGACCATAGAACCCAAAACATGACTAATAGCTGAATGTGAAATACACTAAATGATGATTATGATAAAAATTGTTTTAAAATGACAGAGAGAAATAAATAACTCAGTGTGTGGCAGGAGGGGGTTAACTGAGTGAAAAGAAAATTCAATATTTGGGTAACATTTATTTCAGTTTTCATCTCTGACAATACATAATGGCTCCTATATTATAACTCACCTGTGAAATTCTCTTAACACCATCACTGATTTTCCATCTGCTGTTTTTTTCTTTCGGTAGTGGTATGGGATTGGACAAGACTTCTATAGTCAGATGCCCTTCCTGCCTCCAACCTTTGTTTTCTAAGTAAGGTATTTTTTATTTCACTAGTGGCTTCACACATCAAAACCAAGTTATGGGAAATATTGTTTACAGGAAATAGCCCCAAGCCAACTAAAGCCTTTGAGTGGATTAGGTAAACAGAAACCCTTTTACTTGTTTCAGTCATATGATTGAGGCCATGCTAGAGCACCTGTCTATACATCACATGATGGAAGTAAATAAGCATCATTATCATGTAAGTGATGTTCATTTTCAGTCTTCTGTGAAAAACATGTCCAACCAAGGGGAAATATTACCTTACTTAAAAACAAGGCATCCAGCAGTAAAAAATCTGCCTTGGACATTAAATAATGATAGCTCAGTGTCAATGTATAGACACATGGAAACAAAACACACACAATGGACCTCTCCGGTTTCTATTTACCAAGATTCACTCATAACATTAACCAGTCCAAGGCTAGAGTAGAAGACATTTTCCCATAGTGTTACACATTAGAAAGTAACCCCAAAACATGGAAATGCAAAGTGACCCATATTTAATGAATAGTAATATAATTTCTATAAAGCATACAACCCAAATAATGACTATCATTTGAATATAGATTAGACCACATGATAATTATGATGAAAATCATTCATTTAAAATAATAGTTATAATATATATTATTATGTATATGGGGGTGGAATAGCTGACAAAATTGCTGAATAACAATTACTCCTATAAAGATAACATATTAAACTAATTCTCATTTTTGACAGAATGAATAATGGCTCCTATGTTTATAACTCTCCTAATCCTAAAATTCTCTTAAAACAAGCACCTCAATGTATCTGTTCAGTCTCTCTCTCACACACACACACACACACACACACACACACACACACACACACACACACACACACACACACACACACATTGTTTTCTTATGGGCTGTGAGATCCAAATTTTCACAAACCTTACAACTATTGTTTTCCCTGTTTGTCACTTTTATTATACAAAAGTTAACTTTGTATTCCTCATTTCCTAGCATACAGTCCCCTACCCAGTCCCCATTTGTTGTCTTGCTACCTGCATGCTAACTTCACTAGGGCTGGTAGAAAGAGAAAAGCACCCAGTACACACAGTAAAGTGGTTGGCATTAAGAAGGCCATCTAGCCCTAAAGAAAAAACATGCCAATGTATACACTAGAGCATGATGTAGATGTAGTCCTTGAGTACTTTCAAATCATCCAACCCATGCCAAGATACCATAAACATTGCCAAATCCATTTTCCTCAGATCTATATATGCACTCCCTTCAATTTCTTTTTTTAATCTTCATCTTAAAACTGCAACAATTAAAACTTAAACTACACTAACCCAAACTAGTTACATCTACCCATCAATCTCAGACAGTAAAAAGTACCATGCAGACCACCCTTCTGCTACTGGACTGTGAAAAAAAAAAAAAACTACAAAGTTTTTACTTTAAAGCATGTCCTAAAAGAAATATTCTTAATCAAACAATTGACCAAATATTTCATTAGCTTCCAAGTTAATGTTTCAAAATTAAATACTAAATACTCAACATAAGTAGATTTAAGTAAAGGTGTTTCTAGTGGGAAATTTTTTTTTTTTTTTTAATTGTACAGTTTAACATCTCATTGTTAATTGAAGAATATAACATTATAAGCTGCAGAAACTATTCACCAAAAACTTGGCTGTCATCCAAATAAACTGATAACAGCTGGCAGACAAAATATTTAAAGCACTAATACTTTATAAACACTAATGACAACAGATAAGATTATAGAAAAAAAAAAGGTTTTATTAAAGAATGAATGTAAAACAAAGAAGATATGGGTATGAATAACAGATTAACCTATTGAAAACACTAAAGAGAAATTACAGCTGACTTGAGTAAAATAACCATGTAACTATAAAGGGAGGATTTCAATGAAACTAACACTTCTTCAAAGCACAGCAAACATCTTTGAAGAAGGATTACAGTAAAAAAAAAACCAACACAGTCCATAACTTAGATTGTCCAACTAAAGGAGAAAATTATGACAGCTAGTTTTGTGGTGGTTAACATTTCCCTTACACACCTCTAAGCAGTCTTTATAAAATATGTTCAAACAAGTAATGTCAAATTAGATCCCCATTTTCAAATATAACAATTTCACTATTAAGCCTGAAAGGGAGGTGAAAAGTAAAATGAGATTTGAGAAGGTAATATTCATCATCATCATTTAACGTCCGCTTTCCATGCTAGCATGGGTTGGACGATTTGACTGAGGACTGGTGAAACCGGATGGCAACACCAGGCTCCAATCTGATTTGGCAGAGTTTCTACAGCTGGATGCCCTTCCTAACGCCAACCACTCAGAGTGTAGTGGGTGCTTTTACGTGTCACCCGCACGAAGGCCAGTCAGGCGGTACTGGCAACGGCCACGCTCAAAATGGTGTATTTTATGTGCCACCCGCACAAGAACCAGTCCAGGGGCACTGGCAACGATCTCGCTTGGAAATCCTACGAAGGCCAGTCAGGCGGTACTGGCAATATTACTATTGTATTATTATATTTTAAAAGGATGGATGTAACTCTTCACAAAGATAAACAGACAAGACAAAGAGTGCGATACAATTGCAATAGATATTTCATTGGTTGAACGATATTTCAACAGTAAGTTTGTCTTTGTCGAATTCAAAATAAAAAGTGATAAAAATTCAAAATTAAAGAAATTCAAATCTAAAATATGAACAAAAGCAACCAGCGTCCACACCTTGATGGAATGACATCATCAGTCTTTAAGCTTCAATTTTATAACTGGTGCAAAAAAATGACAGAAAAAAAAGAAAACAGAAAATGAAGAATATTTAATCAAACAGTTTCGTGTAAATTTGATGAAATTCTCCTGTCATTTTATTCATTCCTCCAGGGCATGGTGTTAATAACCCGCAAACAGATTTCCCCTCATGCATTTTGAGCATTGAAAGTGTAGCAGATTCAGAATATTTTCTGAGAATATGCACTTTCAAATTTTTTTTTCAAAATTGCAGCCGTTTGAAGCAAAATGTTTGGCAAGTTCTGTCAAACTACTGTTATTGTGCCAAATGTTATATCTATGCCCATTAAATCTTTTGTTTAATTGTTTTGTTGTACAACCAACATAAATCGTTGCGTTTCATGCATTCTGCTGCATACACCAAATGGGAATCTCTACATATCCTGCCTTCTGTATAAATCATAGCATTTTTGTTTAGATTCCTACTGGAATTCACTTGACTCATGATGTTGCACAATGAACAGGGCTTACCTCTCTTGCGACTGTTTTTCAAGGTACAGCATGCAGATTACTCCAATGTTAATTTTCTTGGAGTCAGAAATAGGTCAATAGTTCTCATATTTTTATTCCATCTAAAGGCTACAATAGGCAGCTGAGGAAATACCTGTTTGAGACAAGGATATTTTTCCGCAACATGCTGGTACCTTTCAGGCAACTTTTGAAACGTAAGCAAAATTTCAGTGCCAGTTAACCACTAAAAAAATTCTGTCACATATTGTACTGCGTTTGCTAAAATTATGCATGAAGGTTTGACTTTCTTTGCTAATCTTAGATATCTCATTAGCTATTTCCTTTAATCAAGATTCACTGTAACCGCATTTGACATAATGGTGTACAAAAGCATTTGCAGGTTTCCAGTAATCTCCTACATCAGCACAAATTCGTTTTAACCTCAAAAATTAGGATGATGTTTGAATGATGTTTTTCCAAACTGTTTAACTCTTGTTACCATATTTCTGTTGAGATGTTCTGTGTTTCTTTCAATTAATTATAAATATAACAAAGAATTTAGTAAAATAACTTAGTTATCATTAAGCTAGTGTTAAGATCATAAATTGTGACTAAGGTTTGGTGGAAGATTTTAATTCAGAACTTTTGAAAGCAAGACATTTGTACTATTGAGCCAGAAGCAGTTTCAGCTGGGTTGATATCAAAAGGGTTAAGCAAAGGAAAAACTCCAAGATAAAGCTATTCATATGAATTTACAATCAGTAATTTTCTACCAATAAGAGAATAAAATAATATATGGTAATTGGAGAGCTAAAAAACATTGTATT
The DNA here is from genome assembly GCF_001194135.2 of Octopus bimaculoides. Lineage (NCBI taxonomy): Eukaryota > Metazoa > Mollusca > Cephalopoda > Octopoda > Octopodidae > Octopus > Octopus bimaculoides. The sequence continues at coordinate 66,173,928 of NC_068982.1, read as the reverse complement.
GATTTGTGCTAAACTCAATCTTGGGACATTAAAGAAACAGTAAAGCAACATTGGTAATTGTTTAGCTAGTCCAAGTCAGTCTTGATTGATTAAACCAATATTCAAAGCATTCCAGCTGTGACCAATTTGCTTTTTGAACAGCAAAACTACATCATCCAAAATATCTTTTATTCAAGGCAGTAGAGTGTAATTTAAGAAAACTGTTAAGAGTCATTTCTAACTGGTTGAGTAACCAAATAGAAGCTCCTTTGGTGGCTCACAAAAATAGAAAGTTTTTAAACACACATACTCATAAAAACCAATCATATTGACATTTATAATAATAGTTCAATGTTTTAAACCAAAACCTATGAAAATATCTAAGGAAATATTTCCTCTTCCTTTTTTGCAAATATTTGCAATGTCTCGCCCAACAAATATCTCTACTATCCAAACTACGCAGTATATTAAAACTTCTCTCTGAAAGATGCGTTTGTATATATGTAGAAGTCAGTGTCCACACCACACACCCAGATATCATGAATAAGGACTTCCAATTGCTCTATCTCAGTTTCCCCTTTTTCATTCTTCTAAATTCCTCTATTCCTTCTACCCACTCTGAACTTCATTATGTCAACAACAGGTGAATCAACACCCATTGCACTTTAAGAATACTTATTTCACTTCACTTGTCTCTGAAATCATTACCAGAGACTTCAACATGTACAACACTTCTTAGCACTTCATACTCCCCCTACGTTGACGCTGCTGGTATAAAAGCAGAATCTTTCGCTATCTACAACAAATATATCCTCCTCTACACATATTCCTCACTAATATATTGACATCTTTAATCTCATTTCCAAACCTAGCCTCTATCAAACCCTTAACATCTCTGCTCTTATTGAGCTGTTCAATAATTAGCTAAACCTGTATATTATGCAACTTCCCCTCTCCCTCAAAACTATCAACTCTAGGACTTTATGGATCTTCAAATCAGCTCACTGATTGAGATTTTCTGGTTTTATGCTAATTAATCCTGATAAGAAATGTGCTTCGACCTTTGACCCATCAGAAACAGCTAAATAGTCAACTGAAACCATCCTCTTAGGCTTGTCTCTTTACAACCACCATCTCCAACTCCCTCCGTCACTCTTCCTCCTAAGTGACAATCTATAACAGCTCCCATAGGACAAGATCTACTGAAGAACTGGTCTAGTATCTCACTCATCAGTGGTGCCTCATACTCGAGAAAGTTGGCAAAAACAATGCCACTGATCTTCACATCAGCTAAAACAGCTGACATGGAAATCTTGCTAAATTTCTTACGTATAGTCTTCTTCCAACTCATCTTGGGTTGGTAGCTGCCTATTAGAATGCACTGTCACATGTGCACAGATGTGAGGTGTCACAGGGGTGGGGTGTCATTTTGAATTTTACTCCAATTCAGGTGTGCACTATAGTTATACTGCCTATGCTCTTCTTCCTGTACATAAACAATCTAATTGTTGTCACCTCTAACAATGCTGTTCACTCCTTAACCTTCAATATACCTATGCAACTGAAACCCCTCATACCAAACTTGCATTGCCTCAAAAACTGGAGACCTTGGAAACATTCTTTAATGGAGACATGACAATCCTTCAAAGGCACAAAGACATGTCCACTACTAGTCTATGGCATCGTTCACTTAAAACCCTAGAATTTACTACAACCTGGTTTCACCAGTCCTCAGTCAAATCGTCCAACCCATGCTAGCATGGAAAGCGGACGTTAAACGACGACGACGACGACGAAAGCAAAAATTACTGGAGTGGCCCTGCTAAAACATCCTAGGTTATATAGGAAAACCATCCACTAGCATGGATTCACTCAAGTTCATTCACATCATCATCGTTTAACGTCCGCTTTCCATGCTAGCATGGGTTGGACGATTTGACTGAGGACTGGTGAAACCGGATGGCAACACCAGGCTCCAGTCTGATTTGGCAGAGTTTCTACAGCTGGATGCCCTTCCTAACGCCAACCACTCAGAGAGTGTAGTGGGT
>NC_068982.1:66160710-66171671 GCF_001194135.2 Octopus bimaculoides | reverse complement strand
GATCTTACTTGGCTTGCCGGGTCTTCTCACGCACAGCCCATTTCCAAAGGTCTCGGTCCGTAGTCATCGCCTCGGTGAGGCCCAATGTACGAAGGTCTTGCCTCACCACCTCAGCCCAGGTCTTCCTGGGCCTACCTCTTCCACGGGTTCCCTCAACTGTTAGGGTGTGGCACTTTTTCACGCAGCTATCCTCCTCCATTCTCACCACATGTCCATACCAGCGCAATCGTCTCTCTTGCACGCCACAACTGATGCGTGCCTTTTAAAGAGTATCCCCTTAGCAGAGACAGCTAACCTCATACCATCTCTATGTATATCTTTGCATTAGTTAGAGAAGCCTACATGCAAACGTCTAGTGTTATCTAACTGCTGGACCATCCTCATCTTTCCTGTCATTGTCTTCCTTCTAAGGCTCCATACTAACCTACTATGTTTAGTCCTTTCTCCATTGAACATCAACCCATTGAACTTCCAACCAGTTATCAACTTGCAGTCGCTCAAGAACATTTTCTCATTTTTATAAATTTTCACTGCCATCTTTAAGAACAAAATTTGAAAACGTCATACTTGGAATGTTTAATTTGTATGTTAAAAAAAAGTATTAAACTTCATTTTTATTCCTTTTTGTTTACAAAATTTAACAGTTATAATATCCTTAAAAGAATTGAGTTTTTTTTAATAATTACACATATTGCTTGTAAGACAATATAAGAGGCTATGAAGCTCACTTTCCAACCACATAGTTTCAGATTCAGTACAGTTGTTCAGCACCTTGGGCAAGTGTATTCTACAATAGTCCCAAGTCAACCAATGCTTTATGAGTGAATTTGATAGATGGAAACTTTGTAGAAATCCTTTGTATGTGTATGTGCATGCGTGTGAGTTTTGTTTATTCCTTCCCTTCTCTGCTTGAAAACCAGTGTTAGTTTGTTTATGTTCATATCACAATTTGCCAATTTGCACAATTTTGCATACAATGACTAATGCTTAAAAAGAATTAAAAAAACAAGTACTGGAGCTAATTTGAATGACTAAACTCTTAAAAGTAGTGCTCCAGCATGGCTTTTATCCAATGACCAAAACAAGATAAAAGATCACATAATACCACACTTGTTTCAACATGTATATATTGATCTCTTTCTCTACACTCATTCTCAATTCTAAAAACATTATTTTAACTAATTGAATATTATTCCTAACCTCACACAAGCTGGATAAGTACACACAGCATACATCTATACTTCCTCTTGTGTTATCTAGTCTGGAAAGCCAAACCTTCAAAAGGTGTAATACAATATCCAACCCAGTTTAACCCCATGGCCTGGTCATTGGGTCCTTTTAGTAGAATTTATTCCATTACAAGCAGACACCCCAACCCTGCATATATTAATGCTTAATATCAGCCACATCAAACTCACCAGTCAAAGACTTCCTGCAAAGATCAAGGAAACTGCACCTCTACCTTTGACTAAAATAGTTATTTAAAAAAATATAATTTAATTTAAAAACTACCACTTCTCAGCTCTTCCTCAGCCTCTTTGTTTTCCATGTAATCTTAGCAACAAATCTCTTATCCATTTTCCTTACATCTTAATACTAATGATATTGTCTATTTTGCATACAATGAATAATGCTTCTAAAGCAAATATATTTCTCACATTATGCTATTTGACCTATAGGCATTCTGATATATTATTGTCACTATTATATAAACAGAGCATTTCTTTCCCTTCAGTCCCCATGTCTTCATTTTTACATCCACTTTTTCCATGCTAGTATGGGTTGCACAACACTTATATGAAGCAGTATTCTACTGTTGGATGTCTTTCTTGTCGCTAAAGCATACCTATTTAAGTAAAATACTATTATTCGACTAGTTTTTACATGTTGTGACTGCCAAGTGACAAAGTTACAAGAAACAGAGACAGGACATCACTTCCAGTGTAACGTGTCATACATTATCATGTGGAAAGTAATTATTCACACACACACAATCACTTAATACACTGACACACAGACAGACACATACATAAGTTTTCATTTGCCAACTTTACTCATAAGGTATTGGTTAGCCCAAGACTATAGGTGAAGATACTTGCACAAGGTGTCACAGAGTAGCCACATACTTGCAAATGAACTCTGTATTCACACCACCATATCGACATGTATAGTGAACTCTGTATCCACACTCCAAGTTAGAATGCACAATGTTGGGTTTAAAACTAATTCCATTACAGTTTGTCAAAGTTTTGTATCAGTTGACATTGAAATCAACAACATGAAGCACAAGAAGATTAGGCAGGTGCTTAATGAGGATACAGATCAGAAAAGGTAAACAGCCTGCAGAACTTGAAGCAAAAAAGTAAAATATAACTCACTGGGTGTTTAACATTAACTTGTGCGTTGAAGGAATCAGCTGATGTATACAGAATAATCAACTACACTAGAATGGACATGTAATCCAAAAGGATGTTGAGTGCTAGACAAAAAAAGTTGTACGCAGATAGAAGGTCCTCAAAGAGATAAAAATATCAAAAGGAAACTGACAAGATCAAGATATATATTCAATGTATCAGGATCAAGGTATATGTGCCCTAGTGCAGATCCATCCAACTCACAGGTATTAATATGCTGATGTTTAATCCTTTTGATACCAACCTACCTGAAACCACCCCAACTTCTATAATATAAACTTCCTGTATTAAAAAATGATCTAAATTTAAACCTTCCACCAAAATTTCATGTTAATTTGTATTCCAGACACCACATTAACAATGACAATTATTTTACTAAATCTATTGTTTTCAAAATTAACTGAACCAATGTAATGTATTTCAACAGATATATAGTAACAAAAGGGTTAGTAGGAAAAAATTTAGTATAACAAATATGAGGACTGGTGTTGGATAATGTTTATAAGAGTTTCAACAAGACAAGTTGTTAGATTTATGGCCTACTAGTTAAAAGATTAATGGTTCATAAAACATTACTACTGCTGCTGCACTATGTCCTTGACAATGACGAAGTTTGGCTTAAATCCTTCAGCGAGTTGGAGAATTGATGAATGAAAATAATGGCCTGATTACTCATTGGAACAGTTAATGCACACAAATATAATTTACAGAAAACTGGTCAATATGAAATGTAATCATGCCAAAATACAAAACTATAACTAATTGAATAAAACTATACACTTCATGTGCTAATAATAAATGTCATGCAAGGATACTTCACCAAAATATCAACATGATCTAGCTCCAATTACCTAATAATTACAAAAATACACTCTTTCCTGTCATTAACCTTCACCTGTTCTTAATAAGGTAATATTTCTCCATGGCTAAACATGTATTCACAAAAGATTGGAAACAATGGACACTGCTTGCATAAAGGTAATATTCATTTACAACTAGTGTGTAACAATAAAAAATGAGGACAGCTGCATAAAGAGGTGCTGAGCTCTAATTGTGGAGGGTACCTGTGGAAGGGGTAGACCCAGGAAGACACAAGACAAAGTGGTGAGAAAGGATCTTCAGACGCTGGGCATCACTGAGGAAAAGATAAGGGACTGGGGGATGTAGCAATTTGTTGTACTTGATAAGACACATCAAGTTAAGTAAAATTGCTGTCTTCCACACACAGAGACTTGTCCTTTCAGGTGCAGGTACCATTTAAAAAGCACCCATGGCAGTGCTTCATAAGATGGGAATTAATGGGCTAGACTTCCGATGAAAAATTAAGACCTTACTACCGTCATTATTGCTTCAGACTGCTTGGATAACAATACCATAACCACTTAATTAACCAAGGTTGGGGGTGCAATATATTTTAAAGCATCTACAAATAATAAAAATTCCAATTCATAGAGGCTACATAAAAAAAAAAGACATAACAGAAACATTTAACTGATCTTTATGTGTACTTCTTTCTAGTTTTTTTTTTTTTTTCTTTTATTAAAAGGGATAGTGTACACTTTCCCCAGTCTGTCATGGCTTACCAACTTTACACCAATATTTAACCTGATTGAATAAAGTAGGAAGAGAATCTTGTAAAATCATAGGTTCAGACAATATGCAAAAATTAACTAATCTATGGAAAATAGAATGTAAAACATGAAAATATAAAATAAATTATGCTTTATGGCTCTATGTATGCCTACAGGAGCAAAGCTTTTATAATTGTCTACAAAGGGGTTGCATTGTTACTCTTTTAATACTTTGACCTACAAGAAATAGCAGACAAATATTTAAATCACATCCTTCAGCCTTAAAAAGGATATATTGGAATAATATAGTCTTACAGACCTCTAAAAATGATGGAAGGGTCAAGGCTGGAATGCCACTGATCAGGGATGACCAAGAGCTAAATAACCAATAACTTCCTAAGTATGTGTGCATGTGCTTGTGCATGTATGTCCTAAAAACAATGAATAGAATTTAGTATATCATATGAGAAGAATCTTTACAAAAATTTATATCACAAAGCAAAGCCAATCTCCAGTTGCTGCAACAATGAGGAAAAGCTACTATTACAATTAAGTATGTAATAACAAAAAATGCTGTGCATGAGACTCCTCCTTATATAATTCACTAGTTTTAGTGTAGAAGTAGAGAAAATCTGTTGAAATCAGAGACAGTTCATAAAATTATGGACGTTTTTTGAGCATGTAAAATGTAGCTGACATGATTGCAGATGTGCAGGAACAATAAGTGCTAAGAACAGAAATTAGACTTTCTCAAATGCCCAGGAGGCTCCCTTAAGCTTGAAGATAGTTTCTGTTACTTAGGTGACCAAATTAACAGTAGTGGGGGGTGTTGCCAGAATAAGAACAGGATGGAGGAAGTTCGGAGGCCTATTACCTCTGTTGGCAACAAAAGGACTCTCTCTCAAAATGAAAGGCAAACTGTATAATGCTTGTGTGTGAATGGCTATACTCCATGGAGTGAGATATGGGCTTTGAATGCATAAGACAGGTGTAGACTAGAGGGGAATAAAGCTAGTATGCTCCAATGGATATGCAATATCAGTGTGCATGTACAACAAAGCGTAAATATGCTAAGAGAAAAGATGGGCATAAGAAGAATCAAATGCAACATGCAAGCAAGAAGACTATGCTGACTTGGACATGTGATACGTATGAATGAAGACAGCTGTATAAAGTGCTGATCACTTAAAGCGGATTGTACCTGTGGTAGAGGGAGACCCAGGAAGACATGGGATGAAGTAGTGAGGACTGATCTCAAGGTGTTGGGCCTAACAGCAGAGATGACAATCGACCAAGATATCTGGCAATATGAGGTTCTTGAGAAGACCTGTCCACCTCAACGAAACAGAGTTCTGTGAGCGCTATCTGTCCCACCCATATGTAATATGAAATTTTTCACACACTACCCCAAGAAATATAACTACATCTTTTCCTCTTTTTCATGCACTATTCCTGCAGCCCAATCCTGTCCTCCCGGCCCTACTCATAGTATCATTGCTATCCTGTTGTCCCCACTCCTACACACCCAGGTTTCACCAGTTACTGCACCCCCCTACCCCACTGGCCATTTTGCATTCACATGAACTCCCTACTCATGCACCCATGGCAATGCTCTACCATTTCATTTATATTCTCATCCCAGTACTATGTGAATATGCCCTGACACATCGCCATCATCTCTCTTGCTCTTTCTCACCTTTACTCTCTCTTCCATCCTTGTTCTCTCTCACTTTCTGATTGGGTTAATCATATATCTCCTCTACAGCTAGACACCCATTTCTATCCTTCTATCATTACCTAGCAAAGAGCCATCTCCTTCAATACTACCATCCCTCTCAAAGGATCTTTGTCTTGCAAGGTGCTTGGTGACCTTGCCAGTGCTGGTGCCAAGTAAAAAGCACCTAGTTCACTCTGTAAAGTGGTTGGCATTTGGAAGGGCATCCAACTGTAAAAACCATGCCAAAACAGACACTTGAGCTTGGTGCAATCCTCTGGTTTGCCAGCTCCTGTCAAAACTTCCAAACAATGCCAGTATGTAAGATGGACATTAAGTGATGATAATGAATACATTACTGTTAGTTTTTAATGAACCACATCAGTTAAACTGATTTCATATTTGTGGAGAATTTAAACTAAGAAGCTAAAAAACAATCATTATTTTTGCTTTAAGAAACAACTTTACCAAAAGCAATAAAATATTCTTTTTCTTTTTCTACTGGATGACTGAAGTTGGATTGCTGATAAACCACAGAAAAATATAAAACTGATGAACCAATGGGAGGGGGGAATGGTCACTTGATGAAATATCAGCAAAATTTCTTTCAAATAATACCCTTCTATCCAGAAAAAGGAGCATGCTGGATAATGAGCCCCAAGATTTTTGAGAAGGGCAAAAGAATCATAGTTGAATGTCTTTGACCAGAAGTTTTCTCAATCACAAAATTGATGAGGTGACAAATGTTAGGTTTTCACATTTATAATTTAAGACCTTATTTACACATGCTCTTATTAATCCTATAACTTCACCCACTCCATTTATTTATTCTAGCCATTTCTCTTACTTCACCAACTGACAAAATCTTGAAGTTACAATCACCTTGCATTTCATCTTGAGGTCACTGAGTGTGTGTGTGTGTGTGTATATATATATATATATATATATATATATATATATATATGGATGGATGGATAGAGAGATGTTTCTTTGCCACACAAGGCTGAACACAGAGGGGACAAGATACAATATAAAGCTTTTTTGAAGAAAGAAAAAGGAGAAAGATAAAATTTCGATCAAAAGGGACTGTAAAAAAAAACCCCACCAATCACAGAAAATATTGTAAATGTTACAAAAAAGAAAAAACAGATTAGGTTTGTCCATGGAAAGAAAAGCCTACGGAAAAGACCACAGTAACCTCAGGCAATAATGTCCTACAAAGACACATTACAGTAAGTGACTTTTTCCTTTCTTTTCCTCGTTCATAGGATTATGCTCAAGGTGGCTCTGTCAGTCGCACATGCCATCCTTGCTACATTCACAGATAGATAGATAAGCACAAGCTTAGCAGTGTGGTTAAGAAGTCTGCTTCCTAATCATGTGATCTGAAGTGCATTCCCAGTGAATAGATTTGTTATATGGAAGCTGAAACTGTTGTGTGTGTCCATGTCCTGACATAATGTAGTAAACAAGCATCACTATCATACAAGTGATATTGATTCAAGAAATATTACCTTGCTTGAGCAATGTTTTAGTATTAGTAAATGATGTCAGCCCTGTGTGTGTATGCATGCACAAATCTCTGTTGGACTGTTCGGCTCTGTAGAGCAGATGAAACACGTCACACACTACATCATAGGCTTTTATCAAAAGATAGCCCCTTGCTCGGAAACGGGTAAGAGGGGGTAATAAGAAGAGCATCTGACCCATGCAAGAATGAAAAACTGAACATTAAATGATGTTGACAATATAAATACACACACACACATTTATATACATCATGTGAAAGTTCAGCACTGAGATTGAGTCCCATCACTTCTTCCTCAACACCCATTGCACCATGTCCATACTAGTGCAGTCATTACTGCTGTGTATATTAGCCATTACCTTGTTTATCTAGCTGCTCTCTTAGTTCATTTGTGCTCCACCTTTGAATCAAGTAAACAGTACACTCTCATTTTTCATCAGGCTCTATCTTCAATATTCAGGTCTCACAGTACAAGAAATTGCTAGAATCATTAGTTGAAACAAAATGCCTGCAATATTTAGTTACAGCCGTTATATTTGGAGCTCAAATTTTGCTGAAGTCAACTTTGCTATTTACCGATGGGCGGGGCGGGGGGTGTAAAATCGCATACCAGTCAAGTACTGGAGATAATTTTATATTCATATAAAGCGCCTTAAAATGTGAATGGAATTTTAATAAAGTGCTAAAACTGCCACACTACCTCGCACGTTTTCTGCAGTCGGCTTTTCACACCAGGAAAAGAAACGTGCATCTTTAGGTTACCAATCTTTTACATTTTGACAAAATATCAGCAGTTTCTGGTCCTTATTTTTTACTTCGCCGTGAAATTCGGTTATTCACCACCTTCCGGATCATTTTTCACAACGAATCCTATAACTACATATTCAATAATTATTGAACTTTTTCTAATATCTTTTTTTTTTATTTTGATAAAATGATTTATATTTATAGGTAATATCTAATTTTTAAAGCCTATATATTATATAAAATTACTGAAAAGTTCATTTATAGACCACCATGAACTATGTTATTCCATGCATAGATCAATACTCGGAAGCAGATTCATTCCAGTTGTGCATTCCTTGTAAGTTATCCCATTGGAAAACAGACGTTTTAAGCAAATCTCATCCGTTATTTTATATGAATTTACAATTATTATGAGTAAACCGATTATCAAAAAAAAAAGTGAGGGGGGGGGACTTTTTGTTTTTGTGCTTTTTCACTCGCATAAAGAGTTGCCTTTTGTATTTCATTCATGGGATAAAACAGAATGAGGACGAAGTTTCTAAATTGGTATAAATGGCAATATCACAAAAGCTGTCTAAAAATTAATACTACAAGATGTCTCTAATCAGTATAAAATCGGCCTACAATGACGGATTCTTTTCAAGACGAAAAAAGAAAATCAAATTCCTGAATAATGTTTTTAAAATAAAAGAATCTTGGTTTCTTGTTTCATTTTTTCACGATGAAGTAACAATTAACGGTAAAGTCACTACTGAGTATTAACTTGAATTAACCATATAACGTTGACAACTAAAACATTTAGTCACTCGTTTCCATAAATTACCTGTCAAGAGTATTCTTGTTTGGAGTTAATACGGTCGATTAAAGTCCTCATAGAAAAATATCAATGAACTTTCGTTGAGTACAGTTCGCTGATCAAGTCTGATAACATTTGGCGTGTAACAACATTTGCAAAAACCAACACAATTGATATTTCACAAATCACACGTAAATCACATTAGGGACAGTCATTATCGATCAACTAATCTTTCGATAGAGATGGCCAATACAGTACAGCGCCAGACTAAATGCATGCCGTTTATCCCCCCAGAAGGAAGTACAAATATTCAACCATCTATAACATCCCACAAATAACAGTTGTTTTAGTCAACATATCAAACCATAAGCTATTGAAAGGTACAAAGATTAAACATATTAACTACTGTTAGTGCTAATTAAACAGTAAAATAAATCACGCCTAATTTTAATACGAGCACCGAGGAAATGTGTGACATATCCATCTTGTGATGCGAATCAAATCGGTGGAATAAAGGAATCCAGGTACGGCATTTAATTATCTAAAAAAATACGTTAAAAGCTACTTCTTCAGAATTATGAAATAAAAGAAACAAGAGATAATAATATAGGTAGAAATTATCAACGATTGATTAATTGCAAAACCAACAAAATAACACAGGTACCAATTTCCCAATTTTATTATAGAATTATAAATTAAAAATGGGTGTGTTTGTGTGTGTATATGTATGTATGTATATATATATATATATATATATATACACATACACACACACACAGATATACACGGTGCTCTTAAGTGTAACTTATAAAAATACAATTGAATCAAATGAATAAATGGAATGGTTGAGTGGCTGAGATAAGAGCAGGATTAATAAAGGCGTGGTCAGATGTAAAGAACAAACGCACCATCCAGACACAGTAAGCCGACACATAACGTAAACAGACGTACGAACAGCTAAGTCATGTGGTACTTACCCTAAACTCTAAAATATAAAGCTTCGAAAGCTAACTGGACCATGTCATAACTTTAACGAAGCCTCTATCCAGGTAAGAGACGAGAGGAACAAATACATTAACAAGATTATGCTGAGTTTACAAAACTGATGTGTGTACTTATGTTGACGAAGGAATATGTGCCACATATACAAATATATAATTAAATCACTGTAACCGTTTGTGCTGACATGTAGTAAACGTTTATAAACATAAATTATTTAAGCAGCTACTTACTTAAGTGCAACGGGTATACGTGTTGTCATCTACACTAAAACAACTAAAAATATTGGAAATTCAAATACATTTCTCGACAAACATTCGATTAAAAAATTAAAGGTCAAATGTAATAAATTTTCTGAAAGACTTGTCCAAGGTTATCGACCACCGTTTAACAAATAAAATGCCAGTATAATTAACACGAACGTTGAAGGAAAAAACATATTTCGCGAGAGAATTTTCGGCCCGTAGAAAAAAAAAGTATAAATATAATTATAAAAACCAAACAAAAAAAGACAGCATAAGTTAAAACCTGAAGATGAAATGTCGGAAGTAAAAAAGAAATAAAATGTACAAACTTTTTTCCTTGCAGCTGCTAATTTATCCTTCTTCGATAATGTCGAAGAAACAACATCTGCCATTTTGCTTGCCACACACTAAACTTCTCTGTTGATTTTGACACGACGCATTCATTGCAGGACCGCATTTAAGTCGGCTCATTACAACAACAGTAAATAATTCAACACGTCTAAAACAATATTTCTTAATATAGAAAAATTATAAAATTGTTTATTTCACTCAAATTGTTTAGCTTTTAAGAAGATATATATTTTTTTAAATATATATTTTGTAGTTAGGCGTAACTAGGATGAAGTTAAAGTGGTGATATGTGATTGGTTAGTTTGCTGTTACACATAACACGCCTGCAATGACATTTACATCAAAGTTTAAGTTTCAAGTATTACTGTAAACCTTAAATTATCTCTAAAACAAAAAAGAAAACTGCATTTCACATTGTCTGAAAACATTTTGTGACATATAGCATATGTTTTACACCTGATATCTTGTATACATTCACTTTCCGAACTGCAGTTTTCCACAAACGTCTAATGCGTTAAACCAGGACACACACATATGTGGAGAATTTCTTTTTCCGGTTAAACTCCAATGTTTGACCCGAGCAAAAAAAAAAAAAA
>NC_068982.1:66153590-66159304 GCF_001194135.2 Octopus bimaculoides | reverse complement strand
TGTAAAATAATGTGTAAGAAACGAATATGAAGAAAAAATTTCGTCGACGAACGGGAAGTGGTGAGAGAACTCGGAACATTGCCAATGTGAATTTTCCGAGTTGTCTCCCCCCACACTCCCGTTCGCCAGCGTGCATTTTTTTTTTTTTCATATTCGTTTACAACATGTTTTGCACTTATTGCATTCTTTTTTTTTTTTTTGCTCGGGTCAAACACTGGAGTTTAACCAGTTTACATAAGTGTTCTATGTTGCAGTGGAAGTTTGTCAGTGGTAGACAGTGCAACGAAAATTTTGTCATTTAAACGAAGTGAAGTTAACGGTTTTTGTGGGTAATTGTTTTAATTTCAATACACGGTCTCAAATCACTTGCCAGACAAGTGCATCCCAGCAAAATTTATGTTACTTCTCATAAACTTTCTTCTGCCAAAAGTTATCTAAATGTCTCTAACCTTTTAGGCAATTCTTTCCAGTTGGTTCCTTCTGGTCTCCCTCAAAACCCAAGCACTATATTTTAGTCTACTTCTTGTCTTGCCCTTTGAATTAGGATTGTAGAATGTTTTGAGCAAGCAAATGGTACTTTAGTTTGACTTTGACAGTCCTTAACTCAATTTGCAGCCACAGGTAGTGTCTTTTGTTGGAGATGGACCAATAGATGAACAAAATAAATTGCACTGCCCAGATAAGTTAATTCCTCAGTCACTTCCAATATTTTGTCTCATCAATTTGCATATTTTAAAAGAGTAGAAAATCTCTCTTGAGTCTCATTAGATGCTTGCTTTAAATGCATATTTTTTTCTTTTATGTTTCATAAACTTCATATATACATTTGAAAATCATGCTTCTGCCATAAATTATGAGCATCTCATTAAACTTTACGCTAAACCGCCAAATGAAGATTTTGTTTGTCTTCTAATAGCCACTAAATAACAATGACTGCACAAATATCTTGAGTTTCTACATTCACTTCAACCAGCAAGAATTGGTAGTTAGAGCAGAAAAGTATCATAAGGTGTCAATACATGATTCACTCATCAGGGCTATATCATAATCCATCACCAATTTTAGAAAATAACACATTTACTTTACACAGCAGATAATCAATCCAAGGTTTTCAGTTTTAACCAAGAGATCCATTTAATTTTTTTCTATATTCCTTTCTTACTTTTTAATATTAATAACAAAATCTTGACCTATATTCTATGCATTTTTTAAAACAAATTTATAATTATTTGCCTTTCATCTTTTGTCTTAATTTTCTGCCAGTACGCTTTTTATTGGTGGTCAGGAGGAAGGTGTGGTTGTACCTAGGGCCTTTTGAAATGGTTGATGTTCCCCTTGAACAGTTGCAAGTCAATGGCTGCAGAACAAAATAAACTTGTTTTACTAGGGAATTAAGTAGACTACTGTTCTGAGAATGACAGGGCATAGTTGTTAGTGCAGGGACTAAGAGAACAAACACAGTGTGAGTTACAAAAGAAAGGGCAGAGACTGAATTGAGAATGCCTGGTTGGAAATGGCAGAAGACCACCTAGTGTGGAAGAGCAGAAGTCACTGTATCAATATAGAAGTAAAAGAAGAAAAGGTAAGGTCAAAAGACAGCAATGGTGTGGGTCACAGGCTGGAATGTGTTGGTAAGTGACTTCATGTCAATCAGTCAGGAAGGGTTTTTTTGTTGCAAAGCAATCTAGGATGTCTAGGTACAATTACCACTGTATAACTGAGACATGGGCATGGTTGTGTGGTTAAGAAGATTGCTTTTTTTTAACCACATTAATTTTGGTTCAGTCCTACTGCATGGCACCTTGGACGAGTGCCTTCAACTGCAGCCCTGGATCAATCAAATCCTTGTGTATGGATTTGATTGACAGAAGCTGAAAGAAGTCCATGTGTGTGTGTGTTAGTGGTTCTTAATCTTCACACTATTTGACAGTTATAAACAATTGTTACTGTCATATAATTAGTGTTGTTTGTTTTCAATCTGCCATGAAAACATGTCCAGTCATGGCCAAATATTACTTGGCCTATAAACAGATGAGGGTTAGTGACAGGAAAGATATTTGGTCCTACAAAATCTGTCTTAATGAATTCCATCTGACCCAAGCAAGCATGGAAAAGTGGACTTTAAAATAATGCTGCTAATGGGATGATGATGATGATGAATTTTACACAGACACACATGCATACATATGTACATACGTACATACATGCATGCATGCATACATATGCTTTTGAATCAACTTATCAAAGATAGAACAGTAGATAGCCACTTTATTTTGCTATCTATCTACACTATCTAATATCTATATTAAAATATAGTGGTTAAAGTGTTGGGATTTCACTTATAAGATCATTGGTTCAATTCCCAAGAAAAAGTACATCCTTCTCCTTGAGAAAAAGCACATCTTTCTCTCCTCTGGATTTCAAATCATTATTGTTCCACAAGGTGAAGGGTGAGATGGTCAAGAGTGTCTATGTTCACAACTAAATAGACATCTGAAACAACTAACAAAAGCATGGTTCAAACCAAGTCATGATTACTTGTGAGCAATAGCTAAGCTTTTTAAGTTTCATCTACACTAAAAACTTCCCAGAGTGATAATAATCCTTGAAGTACGGGAAGCAGTTGTTCTTACATGAGATTGTTTGTTTCCTTCAAATATATGCCACATATCTTGAAAATATATTTTTTTCTGTGAAATTGAATAGTTTATATCTCTCAGATTTGTGTTCATCAAATCTGACTGATACAAGCCATCCTATTTCAGAAGGGAAAAACAGTTAAATAACATTGACAGGATGATCTATAACTGACATCTTGTTAGCTAGACCTTGGTCAACTCTTGTTTATTTAGTATGCAAAGGAAAGTCAATTTCGTTATTGTAATGAAAAGCATTGACAAGTTTCTTCCCAACAACCAAACAATGATATCATATTAAGTCTATTTAAACTATGTTCACTTGCAAGAAAATGATATAACAGAAGAAAAGGTTAAATATGATATCTCTAAAAAGGTTACAGTTTATTGTAACTTTACAATGAATCTATTCAGTTTAACAAGCAACTGGAAGTTAATTGGAAATATCAAAACATTCAATCTTATGAATCTATCTATCAGTTTGCATTCATACACACACACATAAACATACGTACACACATACACACATACATACATACATACATACATACATGCAAAGTAAGGTGCTTTATCACTTTCTCATAGTAATTATACCACAACTTTTGACCTTCAGACATACAGTCTCCTAACTCATTCTATTACAACAGCCTTAGCACCTCAGAAAATGAAAAAGGAATCTAGTGGTATATTCTTTCCCTCCCATTAACCACAGTCCTTACTTTCACAGAACTGCAGTTCTCTATAATATCTTCCCTGCAACCAATGAGTCACCAACACGCATATGCATACACAGGTAAGCACACTTATACAGATGTGTGTATATATATATATATATATATATACTTGCAGAGATACCCGGCGTTGCTCGTGTTACATGCAATTGAACAATTAGACTTTTCTGTTATATTTTCTCTAATGAATTGGAAAACCTACGATTCAAATTTCACAAAAATTGCAGATGAGGGTTCTTTCCCTCTTTACACACCCTAAAAAAATTCTAATCATGACACATTTATCCCATACTATTGATCTTTATGTGCAGATTCTAAAATTCCAGTCTTATGGAACCTGTTAAAAGGATTTTGCTCCTGAAAAATGGATGTCACGGAGCTCTAAAATGTGGGAGTTAAGGCCCTTATTGGGGGTGGGTGTCTTAATATCAACTAGAGAAGTTGAATTGTTGAGAATCTTTTGAACTTGGGTCTTATATGAATTGTTCGAATTTCTTTGAAATAGGAAATATATGTATGTTCATGAGGTTTGTAAAAGAGAGCAAAGCTACAGGAAACCAAAAGATGAGTGATCACAATAAGCAGTCAGCTACCCTACCCTAGTCATTACTACTCCCCAATGTAGGATTCCTCACCATACAGGTGGCAGGCACAGCCGTAAGATGCATTACGGATCTATAGCAATTGGAAGGGCATGACCCAACTCAAACATTAACAACTGTGTGATGTGAAGGGTAAAGGGAAATGAAAGTGTCACCACTGAAGTTTGCAAATGACCACTATACCAATAGTGTCCGTGTTTTATACATTCATAAACTACTGCACCGATTCTAATGAAATTTGGAACACAAAATCCAAGCCTCGGGAGAAGGGTAATGCTGTGTGTTTCATAAAATTACCGAATGTGCAGGTGGCACGTAAAATACACCATTTTGAGCGTGGCCGTTGCCAGTACTGCATGACTGGCCCTTGTGCCAGTGACATGTAAAAGCATCCACTACACTCTTGGAGTGGTTGGCGTTAGGAAGGGCATCCAGCTATAGAAACACTGCCAGATCAGATTGGAGCCTGGTGCAGCCATTCGGTTCACCAGTCCTTAGTCAAATCGTCCAACCCATGGTAGCATGGAAAGCAGATGTTAAACAATGATGATGATAATGATAAAGAGTGAATATTCAAATGAATATCCATAAAGATATTTTTATTGTTATTATTATCAGCAGTAAATTTAAATAATAGATAATAACAACAACAAAAATATAGGTGGTAGCAAGTAATAATAGTGTTCAATAGCTAGAGAATAAAATGTTTATAATTATAATAAAGTGCGCATATGTGCAGATTGCACTGAAATATATAGCAGACTAACAGAAATCAGATTAGTGAGAAACAATTCCTCATAAACATCACAGACCAAAGCACACAACCCAAAGCTGTAGAATGAAGAATTCTTCATTCTACAGCTTTGGTCTATGATGTTTCTGAGGAATTGTTTCTCACTAGCCCGATTTCTGTTGTTCTGTTATATATTTTAGTGTAATTCGGGGATTTACTTGAGGATTTAGCTCCTCTATCTAGTAAGTAGGTGTATATGTGCCCTTTATTATAATTATACTTGATAATAATTATAAACTTTTTATATATAGAATCAGGAGTGGTTGTATGGTAAGAAGCTTGCTTCCCAACCACATGGTTCTGGGTTCAGTCCCACTGTGTGGCATCTTGGGCAAGTGTTTTCTACTGTAGCCTCAGGCCGACCAAAGCCTTGTGAGTGGATTTGGTATTCAGAAACTGAAAGAAACCCGTCGTATATATATATATACATATGTCTGTATATATTTGTGTGTGTGTGTCTGTGTTTGTCCCCACTCCATTGCTTGACAACCGATGTTGGTGTGTTTATGTTCCTGTAACTTAGCGGTTCAGCAAAAGAGACTGATAAATATAATGACTAGGCTTATAAAGAATAAGTCCTGGGGTCAATTCGTTCGACTAAAGGTAGTGCTCCAACATGGCCGCAGTCAAATGACTGAAACAGGGGAAGGAATATATATA
Source organism: Octopus bimaculoides (assembly GCF_001194135.2). NCBI lineage: Eukaryota > Metazoa > Mollusca > Cephalopoda > Octopoda > Octopodidae > Octopus > Octopus bimaculoides. The sequence goes on along the minus strand of NC_068982.1, from coordinate 66,153,882 downwards.
TACTAGCAGAAATACCCGGCGTTGCCCGGGTTAAAGAGAATAATGAAATCTAAAAACGCCGTCTAGACTACGCATCATCTTTATATATAGAGATGTATATACACACACGCACCCAAACACACGTATATATATGTATATCAATATAAATATATGAAAGTCAATGAAGTTTCGTAAAAGAAGGTGATCACGTACATACTTTCTTGCTGTTGTGATTATAACACCTCATTGTAAACTATGTTCCTTGTTTTCCCTTGTGGAGCATATACAAATAGGTTTTTTGTTACTGCCCACT
>NC_068982.1:66150507-66152532 GCF_001194135.2 Octopus bimaculoides | reverse complement strand
TTTAAAGTGAAAGTATTTGACATGGGTGTTTTTGTTTCACTTTTGACACGTAATACTTAAATAGTGGAGGAGATATTATGTTGCCGTGTGCTCGAACTCTGCAAGAAGTTAATAATTTTTTTTGACTAAAACACAACTGGAACCCTAAGTAAGGCATGTGTAAAATTTGAATGAAATTGGTTGCGTAGTTCTCGAGTTTTAGGGATTCACACAGACAGACAGACACACATTCTCATTTTTATATATATAGATATATATGTATATATAGGAAAAAAAGAAGTTGAAAATGCACTGAGAATGGTTAAAATATTTACACTGATTTTCAAAAAGTTCAAATAGAAAGAAGTGGCTTATGTCACAGCTGTCTTGTTTCTGACTAGTGTTTGAAGTTTGCCCTGTTTTTATAGGGAGTTCATGGCTCAAATTAGCATCTGTTTGAATAGGATTTGATTGGTAGAGGACAGTCACATGATGTGACAATGTTTGGCATCATAAGTTAAGGCTGACACAGTTGACTGAACAAGTCCAAACAATCAATGCTCTGAATGTTTTCAGTCAAGTGTTTGTAGAGAATGAACACATGATTAAGTTTATAACCTTTTGTACATTTCTTGCTAGTCCATGCAATAGTGTCATGTAACAGTATATTTTGCGCTTAAAAAGAAGGCCGACACAGTTGAGTGAACATGTTTAGTTATAATCAACTATTCACACACAAAATTCATTTTGCCACATATCATGAGGAAGCTACACAGCTAACAATCTAAATTTTAGTCATTGGACTACATACAAACGACTCCTGTCCACTCTCACACCAGACAGATTAAATTTGGAGTGCCTTGATTATAACTAAACATGTTCACTCAACTGTATCAGCCTTCTTTATAGGTGCAAAATATACTGTCACGTGACAGTCCATTTTCAACTTCTATTTTTCCTATATTTCTATGCATGTGGAATAATATTTCAGTAAGTATACTATCATAAGAACCCTACGGTATTGTTTTGGATAAATATCAACTAGCACTAATTACGATAACGTAGGTACTATTCTCTTTCTAGACATGTTGCTAATTTTCTTGTATTATTTTTTGCTAACTTCTTTTCACAACTTTTAAGACATCCCAGTTCCCCACTTTATATGGAAATAACCCATAAATAGACCACTCTTTTGCCTATTGACTTCGAAGCCCTACAATGGAAGATAGTATAATTTTAATATATTAAACCTCCAGGCTTCTTCTCTAGGCCATGTTTCTTTCCTAATCCCTCTTCCCTCTTATTTTTTGGACACTTTTGTATTCACTCTGAAGAAGTTCCATGTACTAGTTCGAATATCCTATGAAGATGAAGAATATTATTTTCTTAATTCTTTCGTAGGCACTGACTGACATTGGTAGTGGAAATGGCCATAAGAATTGTTATGTTACAGAAACGTTATGTTATGTTTTGTATTAAAAAATAATCTACAGATCTGGTCCAATTGGTTTGTTTGTTGATCTAAAGTTTTCTCCATTTTCTGATTATTTAAATTTATATATATATACTAGCAGTATAACCCGACGTTGTCCGGGTGTGACTTATTACGCCATTTACGATAAGTCTTGCTAGGTGAAAATCAATTAAAAAAGAAAGCCTTACAATGAAAAAACCCTTATGATGTAAATATGTTCATAATTCAAAAGACGAAATTAATAGGGGAAGTCTGAAGGCTGTTTTGTGTAACATTATTAAGTGTACGTAAATTTCATCCGTCTAATTGGCTATACAAATGCTTGTGCAAAACAACTTTTTGCGCTGCCTTGATTACACATAGCAGGGTAATTCCTTTTCGCAGGAGGTAGGACGGCAATTTCTGATGAAGCAATTGCTGGCGATCTGTTGCTACACAGTTCTGCTAGAACTCTATCAGATTGGGCAGTAGGTGATGATGCACCGTTTTGCATTATGTTCAAAGTAACTTCTGGAATGTGGTGAATTGCTGCAATCTGTTGCTGTCTTTTAAAACCGGTTGCTTTCTTTCCC
>NC_068982.1:66149706-66150497 GCF_001194135.2 Octopus bimaculoides | reverse complement strand
CTGCAATCTGTTGCTGTCTTTTAAAACCGGTTGCTTTCTTTCCCCAGCAAGCTCTCTTGTTTGGAGGCATAATCTATGTACATATTAAACAGAACAACAAACGTTATAACAGATGGGAGGGTCGGTAGATTTCACATTTCGGTGATTTTTCAGATTAACACCCGCACGATTATGTAACCCTAACTCTAAAACCGTAACCGTAAGACTAACCCTCATCGTAACCCTGACCCAAAAACCGTAACCCTAACACCCTAGTGAAAATCGTGCGGGTGTTAATCTGAATAATAATGACCTCTGCAGATCAAACTCCCAACCCACAACTAAGTCTGAAGTGCATATATATATGGGCAACACACACACACATACACACTAAATAACAAAATGTAAGTAAGTACAGAACTTCAGCATTATATATTAAGATGGGCAACACACACACACACTAAAAAAAAAAAAATGACAGGTATTTGTATGTATGTGTGTATTAATGTGTATTCTGTGTCTATATATGGTAGTAAGTAAATGCGTTTCAAGAAAGATATTAAAAAAATTCAGTTTGTAAGGAATAAATGTTTGACTGTCGATCGTATTTGGAAGAGAATGACAGATATTTGTATGTATGAGTGTGTGAGTTCAAATTCCGCCGAAGTTGACTTTGCCTTTCATCCTTTCGGGGTCTAAAAAATAAGTACCAGTTGAACACAGGGGTCAATATAATCGACTATTCTCCACCTGCCCGAAACCACCGTTGTGGGAAAAATTTAAAATAATAGTAATAATAAATAAATAATAAT
>NC_068982.1:66146918-66148040 GCF_001194135.2 Octopus bimaculoides | reverse complement strand
ATAGTGCAAAATACGATAGTGTAGTGGATGCAGGTTGAAATGAGGGCTACTGATTATTTATGAATTCTGCAAAATGCGAGCTTTCTTTTCAAGTACATGACACTGCTCTTTCCCATCCCAGGGTCTCATGGGCCCATACCTCCCACACCCTCAGGGTTGGCACTCTCAACGTCGGCACATTGAAAGGTAGGTCTGGTGAGATTGTTGAGATGCTTGAATGGAGATGTGTCGATATCTGCAGCCTCCAAGAAGTAAGGTGGAGAGGAGGTTCAGCTAGGTTCCTCACAGGTACAAGATTTTCTGGGCAGGGAACACAGACAGGGTCGGGGTGTTCTTATACTTCTTGTGGAGAAATGGGTGGATAGGTAATCGAGGTAGCCAGAGTATGCGATAGAATACTTAAGATTAGATTAGTCCTTTATCATGGGTTAGCAACCATTATCTCGGCCTATGCACCTCAGCCCGGGCTATCCGATGGACAGAAAGACCAATTTTATGACACCCTCTTGCAGACTGCCTCGTCAATGAATGACAGGGACCTTCTCTTTGTGGCTGGTGACTTCAATGGACATTAAGGATGTGACAGTTGGACAAAGAGAAGGCTGCAGTAGTACTTGACTGGTATTCTCATCTTTCAGTTTAGTAGACAGGAGCTATGCAAAATGAAGTACCTTTCTCAAGGACACAGTGTACTGCTTAGTCTTATTGTTGTTGGCACTCCATTGCTTACGACGTCGAGGGTTCCAATTGATTCAATCAACAGAACAGCCTGCTCATGAAATTAACGTGCAAGTGGCTGAGCACTCCACAGACACGTGTACCCTTAACGTAGTTCTTGAGGATATTCAGCGTGACACAGTGTGACAAGGCTGACCCTTTGAATTACAGGCACAACAGAAACAGGAAGTAAGAGTGAGAGAAAGTTGTGGTAAAAGAGTACAGCAGGATTTGCCACCATCCCCTGCCGGAGCCTCGTGGATCTTTAGGTGTTTTCGCTCAATAAACACTCACAACGCCCAGTCTGTGAATCGAAACCGCGATCCTATGACCGCAAGTCTGCTGCTCCAACCACTGGGCCATTGCACCTCCACACTGTTTAGTCTAGAAATCAAATAACCCCCC
>NC_068982.1:66136801-66146693 GCF_001194135.2 Octopus bimaculoides | reverse complement strand
TTCCATAAATAAAGTCTTCTTTAATCATTTTATCACTGGAGAAGATTGGAAGGAGTCCTTTCTGCAATATGGACACATATTTATCTGGGTTTATGTTTCCCTCACACTCCACCAAATTGCTCCATGACATTGCTCCAAATTGCTTCCCAGACCATCACAGAATAGCTGCCATGTTTCATTGTTGGCTACAATCTTTTCACATCAAATTCTTGATCATAGAGTCTCCAGACCCACACTCGATCACTGTCAGGAACTACAGCAAATCTGGATGCATCAGAGAATCTGACAGTATCCCAAAATGCTGGTGGCCTCTCCACCATCTCACTGGCCCAATCTTTTCTCCACTTGATGTTGGCTGGTCAAAGAAGTGGCTTCCTTCTTGCTACTCTACTATAGTATGTGAAGATACCTGGCAGCTGTTCTGGGACTGACATCAACTTGTTCTGCTATGTTAGAGGCCTTGCAACGAGGATTATCCTACACACTTCTCTTAACAAAGAGAAGGGTCCTGGTTGATCTGGGTGAGGTGAGGTGGATTCCTTCCCCTTTCTGGTCAATTGCACAATTACTCTATTAATGGTAGGAAGTGAGATCCCAAGGTTTACTGCAATTTTATGCTATGTCCAACTTCAGAATGACCCACAATATGGTCGCTTTGAAATTCAGACAATTCCAAGGTTTCTTTTGTACATGACATGATTAAGCAGTCACATATAGAACCTGAAACATAAAAATGTCAATTAATAAAAAATATAAACCTTTACAAGTTAGAATAAACATAAAACGATGTTTTATGGGGTGTCTGTTTACTTCTGTCATATCTTTGTATAATTCATAATTTAATTGTTTTCAACAGCTGTTGCAATGGAATAAAACATTATTATATAATTATGTTATTAAAATACAAAAATGATGTATTACCTATATCTTTGGGAGAAAAGAATTAAAACTGGTAATCAAGCAACTTATCTTTTTCTTGTTTCAGTCACTGGACTGTGGCCATGCTGGGGCACTACCTGAAAGGTTTAGTCACACAAATTGACTCCAGTACTTATTTTCTTATTCTATCAGTTTGTTTTGCTAAACCACTAAGTTATAAGTATGTAAACAAACCAACACCAGTAGTGAGTGGGACAAACCCAAACACACATGATAGGCTTCCACACAGTTTCCAACTACCAAATTCACTCACAAGGAATTGGTCAGCCTGGAGCTATAGACGACACTTGCTTAAAGTGCAGTGCAGTGGGACTGTACCAGAAACCATATAGTTGTAAACCAAGCTTCTTCTCCACACAGCTAGCCCTTGCTGATATTTTTTTCTCTCTGCTCCATTGTATTTAAATCAGTAACAGTGTTCTGATTATCATTTTCCCTTAAGATATAGGTAAACTTTAAATAATTATGTAATCCAATTAAATAATGATGTTTCACTCCATTGAAACAATTGTTAAGGACAAATATGAACTGTATGTGAAGAATATTGTTGACAGTGACTTTTAAGTTTCAGCCAGTAAGTCATTGTCATGCTTTATGACAATGGCTTACCTGGCTGAAACTTGCTCTGTTACATTTTTTGAAGTTCTTAATTTAACATAAAAAAGTGGCAGTTTTATCATTATTTCATATCATTTTAAAGATTTTTTTTTTGTCTTCTTTCAGGTTCTGAACTCATCTTCAAGCTAAGAGATATAGTTTTGTCCAAAATTAGAATGGGACATGAATTATCTGCTGTAGTTGAGCTACATCAAGCTGGCAAGTCACCATCAGAAATTTTGAATCTTCTCAATTGGCCAAAAGCAAGGCAAATTTTCATCTACCGAACCATCAATTGATTTAAGGACACTGGAGGAGTTCAAGATTGAGCGAGAACAGGACATCCCAGGTTAGTCAGGACTTCCAGGCTCCAAAAAATCATCAGTTCTAGAGTTCACAGAAATCCAAAGCACTCCTTGAGAAAGATGGCTGCTGAGCTGGGAGTTTCAAAAGAATCTTTGAAGTGAGTTGTCAAAAGTGACTTTGGACTTGCTTCATTGAAACTGAAAAGTTCACAGCCTAACAACTGCTTCGAAAGGAAAGAGACTTGCAAGAAGTCATGCACTGCTTGACCAACTTTATACTCAGAGCTTGGACAAGATGTTCACTGTTGAAGAAGCTCACAACAACCACAATGACAGGGTCCTTGCAGAAAACACTCAGTCATGTCCAGAGGATGCCAGAGATATTTGCCACTCAAAATTCCTTATCTGTGATGGTTTGGGCTGGAGTATCTTCAAAGGGGAAAACACCTCTCTTTTTTTTTTTTTTTTGTTCCTAAAGTAGTCAAAATCAAGGCTGCAAGCTATGAAGAACTCATTCTTGAGCTTGTGGTGAAACATTTAAGCCAAGAATTGTTTAACAGTGGCCCCTCTCTCTTCCAGCAGGATGGAGCACCTGCTCACACTGCAAACAGGACTCAGAAGTGACTTAGTGGACAATGTCCCAGATTCCTTGTCCAAGGAAGAATGGCCTCCCTCAAGCCCAGACCTCAACCCAATGGACTTTAGCATTTGGTTCATCTTGGAGACCAATGCTTGTGCTAAATCTCATCATTTAGTAGTGGATTTAAAGAGGTCTCTGCAGTGTGAATGGGAGAAGATACCACTAGAAGTCTTGTGAGCCCCTGTTGAAGCAGTGCCTGGTAAACTTAAGGCTGTAATAGAGAAACAAGGTGGATTTATTGAATAATTTTTTGCTGTTACATTGCTGAATATGTTAAAAATTAGTGTGCAAGTTTTCAAGTAAACTGATTTAGATATTTGGCTGAAATACATTGTTTAACCTTTGTAAAAGAACTTTTGGGTCACCCTGTAGAGTAACCCCACAGATTAAAGTAAAATTGTTTTTATTATAACTAAACATAAAAACAAACATAAACACACACAAACACATATGTTGAATAAGTGAGTGTGTTTGGAATGTAATTGAACAAGATTTTCAACACTGGATATCAAACAATTTATTTTAAAATACATATAATCTACCCAAAATATATGTTGCTGTTCTCCTTTATTTTTTTTGCTCCCCTTGCAAAACATTATATTATTGTATTTCTTGAAATTAATAATTATTTCTAACAGTCATAAAAACTACATATCCTGGTGGGTAGAGTGTGAATAATCCCAACACATGACAGATTCTTATTTTACTGAACTGCAGAAGGATGAAAGGTAAAAAAAAAAATTTAAAAAAAAAAAAAAAAAAAAAAAAAAAATCGACACTGGTGAGATTTGAGCTCAGGACAAAACGGCATCATGACCAAATACAGCAAAGTGTTTCATCCATTAATGTATCAATTATCAATTTTATCTTTCCATCTCACTTGCCCATTTTAATAATGGTTTCTAACATAAGAAAATAGACAACACATTTTCTGGTGAGGGATAAAAAAAAAAAATAGCTGATTAATCAACTTCAATATTTCACTGAGACTGAGTTTACCAACTCCTAAAAGGATGAAATGCAAAGTTAATTTTGGCACATAAAAGTATATAATTAAATACCATAAGTCATTTTCTGTCCATTATTTCATAGATTCTGCTCTTCACTGCCCTTTCTTTAAATTAATAACCTCAATCAGTAAAATGAGATAACCAATGAATTGCTTAAAAATTTAAGTGCCAGGTTTGAAAACATAGAAAGGAAATGACAAACAATAATTATATTTATCATTAACATCCAAGTAAAGGTGAGGAATGGCTTTTAACCTTCTATGTAATACCAGGCTTGATACAAAAATGTATGTATGTATGATAAAATCAGAAAAACAAATTTTTTTTTTGTTATAACAAGTAAATTGAAAAAAGGAAAGAAAAAGAAATTTTCAAGTATTCAGTGAAGAAACCAGGAAAAGAATTTCCATTCTGAGATGGAAATTAAAATAGATGTGGATGGGTTGTAGGAATTAGATTTTGTATAAACGTCTTAAGAGAATATAAGTAAAATGTAAAACTCAAAGAAAACTTAAATTGACTTAATTCTTCATTGAATATATGCATAATAATAATGTTGGCCTGCTCACTTAGCCAGTAGTGACGAAAATATTTTGACAAATTAAATTTAAATGTTGAAGTGAATCTAACGGTTTTTGTGTGTTATTTTAAATGGCTTATAAACACCTTCCACGCTGCAATTGTTTTCGTTCCAGCACACGATCTCAGATCAGGTCACTTGCTATGCAAATACATCTCCGCAATATATATATATATATATTGATGTGCTGAAATGCACAATATGTTACCATAGGGATTAGGGTTCAAGTTTCACCTATACTAAACGCTTATTCTCATATAATGTTGTCTATAAAGCAGCATTGAAGAAGGACTTGGATTATAGTATAGCAATAATAGATGAAATGATCTCTAATTGGTTTTCATTGAAGCACATGTCATGAAATATCTGAGATACAAATAATTTGTTTTTTGCACATTTCAACAATATATATATATATATATATGGTGAGAGAAAGAGAGAATGTGTTTTTGTATAAAAGAAAGGGAGAGATGGAGAGAAAAAAGGAATAGGAGCATAAAAAATAAAATTACATTCGAAGGTGAAACTAATAGATATACACACAATCACTACACAGCTCTTGATATAATTATATGCACATAAAACAAACATATATATATATATACATACATACATACACACACATGTACGTATATGTAGGTACACCACACAAATATATATATACATATGTGCATATATATACACACATCTTTATAGATAAGAATATGTAAATATGAACTCAGACTGGGCAAGAAAGAATTTTTTAATTGGTTGAGTACAATTTTTTTTTTGTAAATATCTTTCAACATACCATCTTTAAGATGGCATCTTAGCATTAATCTACAATATCATAATAAAGGTATCTGTTGTACCCAACATATTGAGTACTCTCAGTTTTGTTTGTGAAACCACTTACAATATATTTTATATATGAAGTCATAATTGACTGAAAATAGTTATGTCACAGAAATGTTTTACAAGGATAACAAAGAAAACAAAAATATTTCTTTCAAAATACCATACCCAATAGCTATTTATAACATATCACAAAATCAATTTTTCCAACCAGAATAAAGTTTAGAGAGGGAGAGGAGATAATAGGAAACAGATCTAACAGACTAGAAAGACATAAAAATGGTAAGACATGAAGTTGCAAATTCAACAATGGTAAAAATTCAGACAAAAAAAGGAATTAACAAATTTTAAATAGTTTCCAAATCATTGAAATAATACAGATTCTTGTTGAAAAAGATGGTGTTCATGCTTATCTTGCTGCTATTTATTTTTTCAACTCAGGTGAAATGAAAACCAAAGTTGGTTTGTAAAAGATAGTAAAGTCGACTTTAACAGGATTTGAATCTGGAACGACTAAGCATGAAACTAAATACTCTAACATATTTAGTCCAGGACTGTACTATCCTGGTCATTTCTGCTGCCCTATTCACAAAAATATTGCTGAATTCTAGCATTAACACTAGACCACATTATTTTGGGGAAAGACATAGTTGTTCATTAAGATTGATCCCAATTTTTGAGGGATACTCCATTTCATTTATGACATGTCAAGTTGAACTTGGAAGAATTTGAACTCAAAATATAAAGGGCTGTAACTAAATACCACAAGGTATTTTGTCTGTCATTCCACTGATCCTGACAACTATCACAATTTACTTCAGTCATATTAATAACAACAACAAAATCTTGAGTAACAGCTACAATTATACTGATATTGACATTACATAAATATAAACAATATTTATAACAACTGACTACTGAAGTTAGTCTAAAAGATTTTAGTAAGATCAGCGTAACTCACAAGAACTGCTCTTTAGCTATTCTGTCAGCTTTTATCAGAGTTAGAATATCTAACTCCACAACAGTTAATCACAAGTTGTTACAGTTACATGATATTTCTCAACAAAATTGTTACTCTACATTTCTCGAGATCAATGAAGTTTTCAATAGACTATTCCACCAGCAAAAAATTATTTTCTCACATATTTAGTTCTACAAACTAGGGAAATTCTTTCCCAGTAACTTTATTGCATTAGGAAGGAGATAGAGGTATGGTTGTGTGATCAAGCAGTTTGCTTTGCAACTACATGGTTTTAGATTTGGTCCTACCATACAGCACTTTGGGTAAGTGTCTTTTACTAGAGCCATTGGTCAACCAATGTCATGTGACAGAATTTGAAAACTGCAGGAAGTTGATGATGATGATTATATATATCCTTTAAGTTCATTTACAGGAAATGTTTTGAATATGCATATAAAAACTCCTATTTTATTATGCCAGCTACAGCCTAATAATACCAACTGGCAATACCAGTTTTGTGGGGTCACACTGAGCTAGGATAAATAAAGGAGAAGTAATAATAATAATAATAACAATAACAATAACAATAATAATAATAATAATAATAATAAATGGGTAGAATTTATAAATATTTAAATGCATCACTATGCACATTTCCATAAATCACATGTTTCTTAAGATCATACTCCATACTCCTGGGAATATGGACTATGATCTTATGAAACATGTGATTTGTGGAAACACACATAACAATGCATTAAAATATTTATAAATTCCATCCATGGATTATTATTACTACATATATATATCTATATATATATATATATATATATATATATATATATATATATATATATATGTATATATATATATATATATGTATATATATATATACACACACCAGAGTGAAGTGTCTTCTAGTATATGCTGGGGCTGACCAAAGCCTTGTGAGTGAATGAGGCAGATGATGAAAACTGAAAGAAACCCACTCTGTGTGTGTGAGTTGGTATCTCCTTGTCTTGACATCATGTGACAGTTGTAAACAAGTGTCACTGTCATACATTAATTTTCAATGTTCCTTGAAAACATGTCTGGCCATGGAGAAATATTTACCTTTGAAACCAGTGAGTGTATGTGACAAGAAGAGCATCCTGCCATAGAAAATTAACAACAAATCCTGTTTGACCCATACAAACATGGAAAAATGAACATTAAAATGGTGATGATGATGACACTCATGTATACTTATGTGTGTGTGTGACTGTCTATGTTCCATGCTTGTTGCTACTTGAATGAAGCAGTGCTGATATTGACATTATAATGAGTTGCTCTGCACTTTTTGGAAAGCTATGAAATAAAGAAATTCCTTACTTGAAAGACAGTAAGGGTTAGCAACTGGCCATAAAATCCTACTTAAAGTAACTAACTCCCTGTCCAAACCCATGTTGGCATGGGAAAAATGGATGTTAAAAGAACGAACAAATATTTAAAATGTATGTACATAAAATATAAAATAATATGACAGAGAAAACCAAGCAGAGTATCTCTATAAAACGTAATGTAAAATACATTGCTCTCTGAAACTATTTATCATCAGGTATTCTGAACGTATATATATATATATATATATATATATATATATATATTATTTAATAGGCACAATACATGCTTTTATGTGATACTAACAATTTGGAGAAATGCCTCAAACATATTCATCAGGCACAAACCACATATCATAACAAACTAAAAATTGAATGAGAGAAGAAACACAAAAAGGAAGCATATAGAAAATGTAGAAGGTTAAAAAATGGAAAATGAAAAATGGAAAATACAAAAGTAAAAAAAGGTAAAATAGTTATTTTCTTTAGATCTTAAATTATAAGGTTGGAAAGATATCAAGTTAATCAGGTATAGGTCTGAAATTTTCAGTAGTTGTTAACATGTGTCTAAGTACATTTTGGAAAATTGGAAAATTTTGCCTATACCTGATTAACTTGTTGATATCTTACCCTTTTTTACTTTTTCGTTTTCCGCTTTTTTAACCTTCTATGTTTTCTATGTTTCCTTCTCACCTTTTTGCGTTTCTTCCCTCATTCAATTTTTAGTTCATTATGATATGTGGTGTGTGCCTGATGAATATGTTTGAGGTATTTCTCAACACATGAAACTATCAGCAGCACATAAAAACATGTATTGTGTTTATTAAATTAATATTTATCTCTCACCAGATGGAGTAATTTTTTTGTTGACCTTACCATCACAGAACAGTACATTATATATATATACACACACACACACACACATACATGTGCTTGTAAAATCACACTCATAAATCCCAGAAATTAAAATTTCTAAAAACAGAAATTAAAATCATTATTTTCTTTTATTCATTTCCTTTTTGTTTAAGTTTTACTAGCTTCAGTTATTGGGACTGTTGCTATGATGGGGCAACATTCTATTTAAGGGGTTTTAGTCAAATTTATTTACTCCTGTATTTTGTTGTCTGGTATTTAATTCATAACCATTTAAAAAGAAAAAGCATATCTAGACCTAGATAGCATTTAATCACTTACTTGGCCTTACTAACATCAAAGATGTTAGGAAGAATAATTGTACTTCATAGTCATCCATATAGAAGTAATTTGGCACTAAGGAATTAAGTCAACATAATGGGAAAGATTCCTGACACAGTTCTGACAAAGTTTTGGAAAAATGGAAAGCTAAGGCAGGTTAGAAGTAAATAACAGAATGGCATTTGTTGTGATAGAAGTTCCTCGAAGGAAAACATGTATCATTAGGGTGATTAACAAATCTAGCTGTAACAATTAATGCTTACTCTTGACATGTTATATTCTTAAGATCATAACACAGGTGTACATTATGCTGTTAGAAAATAAAATTATCTGATCCATGTTGGAGCTCTGTTCTAGTCAAATGTCAACTATAGCATTTGAATGAATTTTTAGAATATATCTGGTCCCAATAGAATAATATTTGAACATTTGTATAAGGCAGAATAGACAATAACTAAAAAGTTCGTTTTTCAATTATTGATTGGGGATAAATAATTAATATAAAATCTATTATAACTAAGAGCAATTCTATATTGTACTTACATTTTTTTCTTGAGCTCTAGGGACTCATAACGCTGGTTACCCAATTTCCATGGTATATAAGTGATTGAGATCACAACATTACTCTGGAATGGCATGCCAATCTGTTGCAGAGTTCAAGGGTAGCAATTTTGAGGGTAGTGGAGAAAGTTGATTATATTGACCTCAATACTTGACTAGTACTTAATATATTGACTTTGAAGAGATGAATGGCAAAGTTGACCTCAGCAGGATTTGAATTCAGAACATAAAGAGCCAGAAGAAATGATGCTAATGATTCTGCCAGCTTGCTGCCTATTTAGATTGCAGTGTAAAATATATATACTAGCATGAAAATTACACTAGAGTACTATTTCAGAATTGTATCCACATATCAAATTTACTGTAAGTATTTATTACACAATATTAAAGAGTAATATATTCTATTGCATAGATGTAAGTGTATAGTGTGTTGTAGAGAAATCCTCTCTTTCTGCATCCAAGTATGTGAGTGTATTTATGTTGTGTAATTCAACAAATAGGGATTCATAAAATAAGTACCAGACTGAAATAAATACTGAGGTCAATATGATTGACTAAACCCTTGAAAATGATGCTCCAGCATGACCACAGCCCAATGTTTGGAAAATATACAAAAGTAATTATGTTTCATTGGAAACTACTAAAAACAGGGTTTATGGTTTGGCTAAATATTTAAAAGGTTTAAATACACCATTGATGACAATATTTGTCCTGGTCTAAGCTTTCTAATGAGGTCAACTTATGAAGAATACATACGCAGTGCCCATGAAATTTGTCTACACATTTTTCGTTCATTTTGACCTTCTTTGTTTTGTACTCATGAGATGACTTTGCAAACAAAATATTTCAGAATCTTTACAGATAGTAATTCAAAAATTATATATATATATAT
>NC_068982.1:66127787-66136777 GCF_001194135.2 Octopus bimaculoides | reverse complement strand
TATATAAATTTATATTTGTTCAAAAATTAACTTTACTTTCAATTGTAAAATTTTTGTTAATTTCAATAATTCTCTAAAAAAAAAAAAAAAAAAAATGAAATAAATTCATCTATCAACAACCAAAGCAAAGTAAAAAATGACAGGAAATTGGATGGTTTCTGATTGTAGTAAAAAGATGAATACTGGTAATATTCCAGTGCCAAATAAGTCTATATACCACATCACTTTTAACATCGGTTTGGAATGGCAGCTGAAATACTGTGATGATCAAATTTAGAGGTTCGTTAGCACAAGGAATATGGACAAAGTCTTAGAACACTCTTTGAGATCAGATGATTATTGCTTTCTGTGCATTTTTAGAGAAAATTGAAACTTGTAATGGATGGTGTTGGGTTATCTGTTAAAAAAACAAATTTATTTAGCAATGTCCTTTATGGTACAACTTTATACATCTTGGAAAATATTATGAGGTCTCTAACATTTGTTTTATATCCTTCATTGAGCTCAATATGTTTTTGCTAAATCTTTCAGAATCCTAGAAAAGAAAAGAGAAATGAAAATTATATATTTAAACTGTAAATTATGGAATGCATAATGTTAAATAATTGCTACAAGTTCAGAAGAGTGTGTTTCTAGTCTAATAATGAAAAATCCTCAGTAAAGTGTGTTTCTTTAAGTGCAATAAATATAACAGTGTAACTTAGAACAGTCTACTTGGGAACATCTTGCTCAAGATCACTTACTGTGGCATGGTGCTGTGTACTCTGGAGGACAGTACTCAGAATCAGAAATGATCAGAGAAACTAAAGAGAGGAAGATTGTACAGAAAGCAAGAGTCCCACTGGGTCCAGATTCTGCGTTTATGTGCTCCCACTGTAACCATGGATTTTAAGCCTATATTGGCCTAATAAACCACACCATAACCCACAAAGAGTAAAACTGCTAATCTGATTGTCTTCAGAGGTATGAAAGATAAATGTCAATAGTGTAATCCTCCAGTAAAGACAAAGCTGTTGTTGCATGAACTCCTTTCCTTCTACAAACCTTATTCAACTAAATAACCAAGTTTCTCACACTCAACTAGTAACCATGTTAAATAGCACTGACTATGTAACTATTGCAGTGAGTTATAAAATGTTCTTCATCTTCAAGTGGTTACAATTAAGTTACATCTCACAATGTTACACCGGGAATCTCTGATCCGCATTAGTCTTGGTAGATCCTTAGTTTCATGTGTGTCTGCCAATAACATCAAGGTAGTTGAGTGGTCTTCATCCTTCATTTGGGTGCAAATGTCTCCAAAATATAACATAATATTGCCTGTTGTTTAGCATGATAACAGTAATCAGTAAAGCTAACCCTGTATCTTCTTCACTATTGTCATTTAACAGACATTTTCCAAGCTGGCATGGCTTAGACAGTTTGACTGGAGATGGACAGAATATGTCTTTAGATCTCCTCTTTGGTCTTGTGCTTATGCCTTCATCAGAAATCTTGTGTATGTAGCTTCAAGGTGATCCTGCAGTTACTTCTTCAGAGTTCAGGTTCAGATCCTAGAGAAGAATATTGTCTATTCCTGTTCCAAGGAATGCAAGGCTTGCTGACTTAGAACTACTTGATTATGTTGAAGCTTGTTACAGATATTCCAGTCATGTCTCTTGCATGTAATGGAGCCTTGCTTGATCTCAGCAATATAAGACCCAAGGTATTTAAAGCCACTGAATTCCTTGAGTTGTGTGTCATTAAATTAGCAGGTGGCTTTGATCTTCATTGATGGCCATGTATTCAATCTTTTTTGTGTTGAGAAACAGACCAACTTTGGTTGCAATATTTTCAAGAAATGTTAAGTTTTGCACATCATACAGTTGATGAGCTGTAAGGCCAAGATCATCAGCTTAGTCAAGGTCAGACAGAAACAGACTCAGCTGACATCTTGGTTGCATCTGCTTAATGGTGAAGCCCTCATCTTGGATAGCGTCAACATGTTGCTCAAAGATCTAATTTTCAGTAATCATAAAAAGAAAAGGAACCAAAGTGTCTCCCTGAAGGATTCTTGCTGTTGTTGGGAATGCTTTAGTTGGACCATTTGTGCCTTGCATGAAGTTTGATGGTTTTTTGTACATGATGTTTGATGACCTCAACAGTCTCATCTGGGTTAGTATAATTAAACAGAATATGTAACATGACTTTTCTCTTGACACTAACAAATGTCAACAGAAATCGATGCCTTTTGCTTGGAAATTCTGAGCTCTTCTATGATTCAAGGATCTGTGGTAGTTTGCACTACCTTTCCAGAAGCTGCTTTGGTTTTATCATAGGATGGGATCAACATATAATTCTATAAATCAGTGCAGAGTTGCAAATTTTTTAGGATAGAGGTGACTGTAAATCCACTGTAGTTCTAAGAGAATTATAGTTTATTCAGAATAGGGTCTGACGGAGAGAGAGACACAAGTGAACATAGAAAAATTACTTACCGTTGTTGGAGATGATTTAATGCTAGAAATATGAAAAAATACTACATCTTCCCCTGCTATAATATATGATACACCATAGCCATCATCAGCAACCTATTAGAAAAGAAAAGTTAAAATAAACAAATGCACATCTATAAAAAGGTATCATTAAATTCCACCTCATATTATGAAGAAATGTTCATCTCCCTTGTAATAGCCACAATCATGTATTATCAAATAAATATTTCAAAAATAATTTACTAAAAATTAAAGGTAAATAAATTTTTCTGTTTTTGTCAGTGTATGAGTCTATCTGATTTTGAAGAAATACATATAGACAGGCAGACAGACTGATAGATATACAAATAAACAGTCATGTAAATGATAACCAGACAAACTAAACAAACTGAGACTGAAACATATCCATACCTATTTCCCTTACTAGTTGATGTTCAAAATAATGTTAGCCAATAACTAATCGTGCTTTTTTTTTGTTTTTAGCCTTACAGTATAATTTCTAGAAGTTCTCTGCATTAAATGTATCTAACAGACAATGGTCAAAGAAAGGAAGGTACAAAGAGATAAACAAACAGGCATTTACAGCATTCATCTGATTGGCAAATAATTTACACTATCACATTACAACAAGCTCACATATGGACTTTTCTCTCACTTTCTTTTACAGTTATTTCAACAGCTTCTGTATCCCTGAACTGAAAAACTCCAGCTTACTTGATGTACCTACTCTTATCATACCTTTATCATGCCTTTATTGATCTAACTAAGGCTTTTGATACTATTAGTCGATGTTAAACAAGGCTGTGTCCTGGCCCTTGTCCTCTTCAATGTGTTCCATGTGGCTGTGACCTTACTATCTTGCTATGACCCCAACCCCGAACATGGCATCCTAATTTGATATTGCCACAATGGCAGTCTCTTCAACTAAGGAGACTAAAATCACTAACAAAGACTCAGTCCACCACTCTCTTTGAATTACAGTATGCCGATGACTGCGAAGTTCTTGCCCACAAACCAGCCAGCCTTCAGCAGAACCTAGATGTGTGCAATGCCTATCGTCGGGCTGGACTCCAGGTCAACACCAAGAAAACAGAGATCCTTCAACGCTCCAAAAATGGTTCACCCCCTGTGACTCTTTTGATCCAAGACAACCAGCTAAAGAACACCAAGAAATTCACCTATTTGGGTAGCATCATCTCAAGCAATGGGGTAATTGACCACAAAATTTAGAATCGCATCCACTTTGCCTCCTCTGCTTATGGACGTCTCAAGGATAGGGTCTTCCTTAATTGTGATCAGAATCTCTCCACGAAAATCGAGGTTTATCGTGCTGTTGTG
The DNA here is from genome assembly GCF_001194135.2 of Octopus bimaculoides. Classification (NCBI taxonomy): domain Eukaryota; kingdom Metazoa; phylum Mollusca; class Cephalopoda; order Octopoda; family Octopodidae; genus Octopus; species Octopus bimaculoides. The sequence goes on along the minus strand of NC_068982.1, from coordinate 66,132,965 downwards.
GTTTTCAGGCTTCTGTATACCTCAGAAACCTGGACACTTTACCATCATCATGTCAAACTCCTTGAATCCTTTCATAGCCACTGTCTCCAGTGCATTCATCATTTGACTTGGAAGGACAAGATACCACATACAGAGATCCTGAGACGAGTGAAACTGACCAGCATCAAATGCATGATCCTCAAACGACAACTGCGCTGGGTAGGGTAAGTTATCAGGATGGCAGAAAACCATATACCCAAGATTGTCCTTTTTGGAGGGTTAGCAGAGAGTAACCGACCGCACAGAGGTTCAAAGAAGCAATATAAAGATCATCTCAAGAAATCCCTGAAGCTCTGCAACATCCCCCCTGGTGAAGTTGAAACACTAGCCACAGACTGTACTACCTGGAGGGGTATGGTCAAAACTGGTACGCAGTATTTTGAAGATGAGCGGACTAAACTTCGCAAAGACAAGTGGAGACAACTCAAGGAATGTCAGCAAAATCTTAGATGAGCTCATCTTCATCGGAGCTCTATTTGTGTAATCAGACATGTGCCTCTAGAATCAGCCTTTTCAGCCATGAGAGGGCCTGCCAACGCCATCAAGACAACCCCTAAGGATCAAAGACAACGTTGTCATCTGTCAAAATAGACTGCCTTAAGCAAGTAAGCTAGAGATCCCCATAGCCATTTGATGTTTAAAAACTAGTTTTATAAAAACTTTCAAAATTCTTATTTTGTTTTACACACATGAACTTGTATAGGCTGAACTATATAAAATGTTAGAGAAAGAATCCTAGCTATTTCTTGCAATACATATCAATACATACAGTTACAACGAAATTTTTTCAGGGACCCTTAAAATACTATTGTGAATCCCCAATTTATTATTTGACTGTACATTCCCCCCAAAATCTTATATGGCCCCTCAGGAACCATATGGAGCCTAGCTGAGAACCACTGATCTAAAATAACAGACTATATACATGGCTTGCAATGGATTAAAGATAATAGTGGTGCAAGATCTTTATAAGGTTTCTTGTTTAATCTGAAGTTCTTACTTGATTCATTAGAAAAGAAAACAAAATTTTAAAAAGATATCAAGTATATTTGCTACTTACTGGTCCAAAACCTCCACCAGCTGATATGTACTCAGGGTTTTTATTCAAGTCGAACTTATCTGTTTGTTGGTGTGGTGTCTGGAAGAAGGATGTACATACATATAAAACTGATAGAACGTGTGTGTGTGTGTGTGTGTATATATATATATACATACACACACATAAAGAGAGAGAGAGAGAGAGGGTGTATGTGTGTGTCTGTTACTGCTTTGACATCACATGATAGTTGTAAGAAAGTGCCCTTGTCATGCAAGCAGTGTCTTTTGTTTCCAATCTTTTGTAAAAAGATGTTTGGTCATGGGGAAATATCTGACTTGGAATCAGGTGAGGGTTGGCAACAGGAAGGACATCTGGCCACAGAAAATTCATCTCAACAAACAGTCAGACACATGCAAGCATGGACGTTAAAATGATGATGGAAACATTGCTAAATAGATTTAATATTTAATTACAACAAGGTGGTGAGCTGGCAGAATCATTAGCAGCATTTTGTCTATGTTTTAACTTCAAATTTTGCCAAGGCCAACTTCATTTTTCATCCTTTTGGGGTTAACAAAACAAGTACCAGTTGAGCACTGGGGTTGATATAATCAACTTACCTGAATCTTCTTAAATTGCTGGCCTTGTGCTAAAATTTGAAACCAATATTTAAGTTACAATGCTTTCAAGAGAAGAGTAGTAGACATCAGTAACTTACCTGGCTAGTAGACAGTCGCCATGGCTCACTTAAAACCTCTTTCAGGAAAGGAGAGTCAATCTTAAGGTACTTGGAGACAACATATAGACAAAATAAATGTCTATCAATACCGTTGCCAGTCATTGCTTCACGATAACTTTTTTGGTGAACAGTACAAGCTTTCATTAACAATTCTCTACATTTTTTCCTCTGAAAAATAAAATGAAGCAAGTGACTTGCATCATCAGCAAATACATTACATATGGCTGCTCCCCTTGTTTAAATACAAAGATTAAAAGTATTTGAAGAAAAAGGCTAAGAAGTTGTAATGCTCAGGTCTTTCTAAGTTACTATGAACAACATAAAAGGATGAAAGGTATTTTCAAAAGAGTAAAAATCAGGTCTTAGATTTCATTTGTCACAAGCTTACTGTCAATATAAATACTACTGATAATTTCACGAAATGACAAAATATTGTATACTTTTAAATTACCTCAAAAAGAATTTCTTTAAAAAGAACTCTGTTAAAATCAATTTAATTTTTAGGCACAGGCATGGCAGTGTGGTAAGAAGTTAGCTTCCCAACTACATGGATCCGGGTTCAGTCCCATTGTGTGGCACTTTGGGCAAGCATCTTCTACTATAGCCTCAAACTGACCAAAGCCTTGTGAGTGGATTTGGTAGATGGAAACTGAAAGAAGTCCATTGTGTGTGTGTGTATCTTTGTGTCTGGGTTTGTCCCCCACCACCGACTGACAACCAGTGTTGATGTGTTTATGTCCCTGTTAGTGGTTTGGCAAAAGAGACCGACAGAATAAGTGCCAGGCTTAAAAAAATAAGTACTAGGGTCAATTCGTTCATCTAAAATTTTTCAAGGCGATGCCACAGCATGGCCACAGTGTAATGAGTGGAACAAATAGAAGATAAAAGATGATAGAAGAAACAATGAACATACCGGCACAGATGGATCCACTATTGCTTTAACAAATTCTACTGATTCAAGTGTACATGAACGTACAGTCTCAGTTCTTCCTTCTCGGAACAGTCGAGTCATTGCAGATTCATATGTAAGAGAGAATTTCTTACAATCCTGAAACAGTGAAATAAAATAATTAGTCAGTACTGCCATCATCAATGTCATTATTGCCATCATCAATTCATTCAATTGCTATTTTGAAGTAAAATATTTTAATCATTAACTCATTATTACAAGTAGTTTAGGCTTTGGTTAATCTGGATCAAAGGTGTTCCCACCATGATCAGCCTCCCTTTTCTTTCACACAGAATATGACTGCATATTTAAGATTACATTATTTTGTGTACCCTGGTAGGGTGTGATTTGAGGACGATTTGGTTCCAAGTTAAGTGACTATATTAAAATTCTCTCTTCGTCCTGTCATAACGGTGTTTATCACTGTGTGAAACATTAGATCAACATATGTCCACTCTCTATAGGAATTATACAAATTATCATCATCATAATTTTACATATACTTTCTACGTTGCAATTGGTTGGATATGTTGTCATAGTGTATATCATTTCTTACTGGGGCAGCTTGAACATGTCATCTGGCTTAATTTCTATAGCTGAATGGTATGCCTTCAACCAGCCACTCTACACCTACTCTCAAGAAGTTAAATAACTCTCAGCAAAAATAAATAAATAAATAAAAAAAATCTAACTAAAAGAACCTCACAACTCTAACTGATTATATGTAAATTATTTTGTGTTGATGAGAGAGAACATTAGATATAAAAATCCATATTAAAGTGACAACAAGAAATCAGCTCTAAAAGAATGTGTTAATCTCATCAGTTCAGATAGACCTTAAGTCTAATGTTCCTTTTTTCAAAAACAAAAATGAAATCAGCTCTAACTAGAATTTTCAGTCTGAAAATTCTTTACTAGCAAGACTAAATATATTTAAATGTACTAGATTCATAAATTAATGCAGTATTTGACACCTAATGTAACTTTCACTTGAATTTTATTGTAAAGTATTTACCATTGTCAAAATGTAGAATTTTATCAAGTTCTATTTGTTGAAAACAAAAATTTAAATGAGCTCTAACAAGAATTTATAAACATTTTATCAAAGTGAGACTACACCTGTAGTCTTGCTTTGAAAACTGGTATATATAATCACTATTACCAAATTTTCTCCCCAACTCCTACTCTATATTATCATTTTGATAGTTATCCTGCAACCCATTATAACTTAGTATCACTACATATCGATCCCACTCAGTAAACTATCCATCACATAGCCACAACATTTACTAACTTCCTACTATTATACAGGTAGTACATTACTCCTAATGTCACATAGTAAACTATAATCCCATTATACCATTGACAACAGTCATTAAATTATTCATTCATTATCACATGGTACTACAAGAACAAGAATAAACATAAATTAATACACTAATAACAGAATAAAACAAAATGTTCTAAATTCAAAATAAAAGCATCAGACTGTTTTATCCATTTTGTTATATTTCTGTTGAAATAAACTACCTTTTATTTTTTTAATTAGTTTTAAAATATGAAAAATTCAGTAAAATAATATGGCTTTTATAGCATTTTCTCATTGTCATCATTTCTGTTTTAAATGTATATTTGATTTTAATGATATTTTGTATAGCAATTATTAAACATTTTTTATAACAGAAATCTCAACTCACTCTATAGTAAGCCAGCTGTAGTGCCATCTGGATATAAGCATCTGGACTAATTTTATGTTGCTTCATGAAGCGTTTACCATACTGGTTGTGGATCAGAATGTACAAGTCGACATTGTTGAGTAGATCTGTAGCCACCTTCAGACTTGACTGAATAACATCCTGGCACTACAAGAACAAGAATAAACATAAATACACTAATAACAGAGTAAAACAAAATGTTCTAAATTCAAAATAAAAGCATCAGAATGTTTTATCCATTTTATTACCATATTTCTGTTGAAATAAACTACATTTTATTTTTCCAATTAGTTTTAATATATGAAAAATTCAGTAAAAACTGTGTTTGGAACTTAAATTAGCATGAGATTTACATGGAATATTTTAAGTCAGATCACTTAAAAACATTGTATCATGGAAGTGGGGCAGGGAACAGTCTTATGTGAGTTGGTATCAAAAGGGTTAGCATATGTGTCATATCTGCAATGGGCATTAAGACTTCAATAACAAAAAGCAAACATAAATACAAGTTAACTGCTAATGCCTGTAAGTGAGAAATATAAAAGCTTCAGTTAAGGATTTTTGCAGATATAAATTAAACAGATATTAGCAAAAGAAATAGTAAATTAGTGAATGGAATTTCAACTGTGGTCATATATATAAGCATCATTGTTTAATGTCCATTTTCCATGCTGACATGGGTTGCACAATATATATA
>NC_068982.1:66104375-66127694 GCF_001194135.2 Octopus bimaculoides | reverse complement strand
ATATATATATATAGTGAGAGAGAGAGAGAGAGAGAGAGAGATAGAGAGAGAGATAGAGAGAGAGAGATAGAGAGAGAGAGAGAGAGAGTGTGTGTGTGTGTGTGTGTGTGTGTGCGTGTGCGTGTGTGTGTTAGAAGTGGTGTACAGATATTGAATATTGAGAAAAAGAATATTTTATTTAATCATTGTTATTATCATTAGTGCTTTTGTTCGTTTTTCAAACTTGTCAAATAAATTTTTTTTGTGAATATACAAACAGGTTGTTTATTTATATATTAAACAGATGTTTTTTGGTTGTTTAGAAAAGGAAAACATTGTTTTTGTTTTTTTGGGTGAGGTTCCAGAACAATGGAGAGAGATAGATAGGTAGATAGATAGACAGATAGATGGGTAGAGAGAGGGGAAGAAGGACCTCTCCAAGAAGTCAGTTCTAGGATGGGGTGTGGTCATCACTGACTGTGTTTTTGTTTTTTTCTCTTTTTTCTTCTTCAGAGGTGCCAGAGGGAAAATAAAAGGTTCTATGAAAAATTTAAATATATATGTATGTGTTTGTGTATATGAGTTCATGTGTTTGGAATATGTCTAGGTTTACACTGTAATTTTGATGTTTTGCATTGAAAAACATTGAAATGCAAAACATTGAGAATACAGACATATTTTCAAACACATGAACTCATAGGCACACATACACGTCTGCTTTTTCCTGCCTTTCAAAATGTTGCAAAAATGTGCCAGAGCAGTATCATTAAATAAAGCAGCTGCACGACCTGAAGCTACTTTTTTAGGATGATATTTTTCTACAAATTCAGAAACATACTGCTACTTTGCCAACACTGATTTATGTCACTCGTAGAGATAACCTTCTCTAGGGAACCAATCTCTTCCACTACATCTGAATGCTGCTGTTCCTGAAGCTGCAAGGCCATATTGATAATTTTCAGATAGTTAACACTGTTTAGTGCACATTCCAAAACTCATGAAGGGTTAGATTTGTATTTTCAGTGACTTCAAAGCACCGACGAAACAGGTGTTTGGTGTACAATTTCTTAAAATTAGAAATCACCTGTTGTTCCATGGTCTGCAAGATAGGGCTAGTGTTGCATGAAAAGTAAAGAACTTTTATGAATTTAAATTAATCCAGGATATAATCTTCAAAGTTAGGAGGGTGAGCAGGAGCATTGTCAAGGATGAGGAAGGCCTTGAGAGGAAGATTGTTCTCCAGAAGGTACTTTTTTACTGCTGGTCCGAAGATAAGGTTGATTGACTCAGTGAAGAATTGCCTGGTGACCTAGACTTTAATGTTTGCCCTCCACATGACCTACAGCTTCTCCTTCAAGATTTTGTGTGACTTGAACACTCATGGATTTTTGGAATGGTAGACAAGGAGTGGCTTAATCTTCAAGTCTCCACTTACATTGGCGCAAAGGGCAGGAGTTAGCCTATCTTACATAGCCTGGTATTTTTTCTCCTCTGCAGTTCTTCTGGGCATTTGAAAATTTTTCTTTAAAAAAAAAAGGCCAGTTTCATCACAGTTGAATACCTGTTGTGTGATGTACCCCTCGGCTGTGAAGAGCTGATGGAATTCACACACAAAATCTTCAGCTGCCTTCGTGTTGGAACTCGCTGTTTCTCCATATCTGACGATGCTATGAACACCAGTCCCCTTCTTGAAATTATCAAACCAGCCATGACTGGTCTGAAATGCGTCTGCTGATGTCTCCTCCATTGACATTCCAGGGTTTTGCTTCAAGAGATTCCCATACAGCGCTCGTGCTTTCCTGCAGATGATGGTCTCTGTATTTCGTATCTCCTGTGAGTTGCTTCTCATTGATCCATAGGAGAAGCAATTTTTCCATCTCTTCCTGGACAGATGTGCATTGCTTGGAGAGTCTAGAGACACCTTTGCTGTTGTAATGGCCTTGATCTTATCCTTTTTCTTCAGGATAGTGCAGAACATTGGTATGCTTTGATCCACTACACACACCTCATGTTTATCAATGATTTCCTTCTTCAATTCTATCATAATCAGCTTCTTCTTTTTCTAAGCACTATCCTTTGCACTGACCTTCTTAGGACCCATGGCTAACACAACTAATTATTATAAAATGATAACAAAAAGCACACAAAACTAAAAAAAAAAAACACTGAGGAAAAGTGCAACAGGGATGCTGCCACGAGATAAACACTCAAACTGAGTGACTGGAGGCTGCACTTGTTGGTAGAGGGTGTGTGAGCTCAGTGCCGACTAGCGGTCACTTGTATGAAACTTGCTTGTACTGCGGATTTCCACTCATACTTCAAGACAAAAATTCGCACAAGTCTCAGTTCATACAGGAATGCACTCATACTGTGAGGTTCTACTGTAACATGCAATTAATATCAATATTTATAACAACTTGTAAGTCTGTTACTCAAACTAAAACAAAAATAATAATCCCTAGAATTCTAGTTAGATCTAAGAAAAAAAAGTGGTGTGTGAAGAAATACGAAATGAAAAAGTATGTATGAAAACGTAACTAACATGTCTACGTGGTTAAGTTTGCTTCATGACCATGTTATTTCAGGCTAGGTCCCATTGCACAACACTTTGGGCAAGTGTCTTCTACAATAGCATTGTGTCAGCTAAGGTCTTATGAGTGAATATGGTAGCTGTAATCTTGTGTGCATGTATTTATGTTTGCCACCTGCCCTTTACCCACCCTAATCGCTTAACAAACGTTCATTTATGTCCCTATAACCTAGCAGTTCAGCAGAAGGAACTGATAGACTAATTACCAGATTAAAAATAAGTGCTGAGGTTGATTTGTTTCACTAACCCTACAAGGAAATGCTCTAGCATGGTCACAGTCCAGTGACTGAAACAAGTAAAAGAGTAAGTGAAACAAAAGACTTACAAAAAGAAGTGTAAAAGATGGATCAGTACAAAAATTTTTTTGAATAATTAATTATTGTGTATAAAAGGTTAAAAAACAAATAATTACTTCAGCTGAGATATCCCATTCAAGTTTAATGGGGTTAGGCAATGGTTCAATAATTGTTCCTTTAGTGTGGCCATCATCAGTATATCTGAATTACAAACATTTAATTAGTATTAATCAGGTGAAAATAAAAATAATAAATGAGCAAATATATGTGCAAAAGTAACACTTGTTATGATCACAATTACTTTTTTTTATGGAAAACAATTTTAGATATTTATTTCACAAATAGCTTAAATATTTAGAAAATCCATCTTGTAAGAAACAAAATATTTCAAAATTTATTTAAAAATGCATTAACTCTTTTTATTTAATTATTTACTTTTATCAAGAAGATTAAAACATAATAAAATATTATTTAATTATTACATGTTATAAATTATTTTACATAAATGTATTTTGTTTTTACATTATTTTCATGGACAATTTTAACATTTCTTTAGCATAATAGAAGTTAACCAAGATTTTACATAAGCACGATCCAGTTATTCTTTTGCTGGTGTGTTTCATTTTTTAAAAAATAAATAAAAGCACAAAATACTTAATTTTCAAAGAATCTTTTAATCACAGCAAATGCAAAAATTTGTCAATGTGTTTTACCAGACAAGTTATACAGTTTTAAAATATGGGCATCAGCATGGATTTTTGGAACATGTATTTCAGAATGTCAGAGCTAATGTGATGAAGTTACAAGTTAAAATAGTGATGCTTGAACTATCAAAACATTTAGACATGGCTGTATAGTTTTGGATTCAGTCCCACTGTGCAGCACTTTGGGCAAATGTCTTCTACTATAGCTCCATTCTGACCAATACATTGTGAGTGAATTTGGTAGATAGAGACTGTCACATAAAATATGAGGTGTGTGTGTTTGCCCTTCACTATTGCTTGATAACTGGTGTTGGTTTGTTTACATCTCCATAACTTAGTTTGGCAAAAAAGAGACTGACGGAATAAGTAATAGACTTAAATAAAAAATACTGGGGTCAATTTGTAAACCCTTGAAGGTGGTGCCCCAGCATGACTACAGTCCAATGTCTAAAAACTAGTAAAAGATGAAAGACAGGCTCAAAGGATTCACCCATCATTGACTTTTGAAAAACATATTTCCCTTTATATAAAAACGAATTAAATGTGAATGTAAAAAGTCAATGAAGGAGTTGCTACATGTTCAATTGACCTGCTAGAAAAAACATCCAAATGCTCACAAACCACACTGTAACATCATGACACATCATCATCGTTTAACGTCCGCTTTCCATGCTAGCATGGGTTGAACAATTTGACTGAGGACTGGTGAACCAGATGGCTACACCAGGCTCCAATCTGATCTGGCAGAGTTTCTACAGCTGGATGCCCTTCCTAACGCCAACCACTCTGAGTGTGTAGTGGGTGCTTTTACGTGCTACCGGCACGAAGGCCAGCCAGGAGGTACTGGCAACGGCCACACTCGAAATGGTGTATTTTACATGCCACCTGCACAGGAGCCAGTCCAGCGGTACTGGCAACAAACTCGCTCGAATGTCTTTTCACATGCTACTGGCACTGCATTCCAAGATACAATGTGTCTGAAATTGTTAGAATGCTTTTGATTATATGTCTGCTTAACCAGGACAGACCTGGGGCTAAACAACAACAGCTAGTGTAAAGGTAATTGAATTCTTAAGCTGCTTTATTTGTGTCTCTATTGAAGCAAGTATTTGCAAACTTACTGAATAGAAACACTGAGTTTATGTAAAACAAATATACAAAAGAGGTACAGATATGACTGTGCAGTTGTAGAAGTTCACTTCAGAACAACATAGCAAGGAGTTCAGTTCCACCACGTGGATGCTGTTGGTTGGCATACTGTATTATAGCCAATGGACAATCAATATTTATGAGTGAAACTGGTTAATGGAAATTGAAGAAGCCCATCATATATATATATATAACTCCCAATTCTAAATCTCTTTTTTTCCTCCCTCCTTGTCTAACGTACTGTCTCATAGCGTTGCAACCTCCAACGGTTTTTCAAATAAGTTACGTAGCAATCTTCTCTACCTACAGTTATCATATTCAATTAAAATGTCTTATGGTTAAGCTGGTTCCTATGTATTTCCCTGAAGAGAAGATTACATCTTTATCAACATCACCTATTCCTTTGGAAAGAACCATTTGTAATCTTCGAAACATATGTTGGAAATAAAAGAATTCATTTAACATATGCATATTACTCCATTTATTAAACGTCGAAGTCAATGTCTGAGCATTCAGCTATTGCTGAACGACCTGCATAAATGATTTGTTTATAGTGATCAAATGTTTGGGTTGTGCATTAGCTCACTGTCTCCTTCAAATCAACATTGTCTGAACAGGTGCATTGCGGACCATGCATCAGGTGTCGAAGTGATTGCATAGCAACATGAGATGAAGTGTTTTGCTCCAGAACACAACGCACCACTCAGTCTGGGAATTGAAACCACAATCTCGTGATTGTGGGTGCAACAACCTAACCACTAGGCCATGTGCTCTCATATATATATATATATATATATATACATATATATATACACACACACACATCTTATCTTTTACTTGTTTCAGTCATTGCACTGCAGTCATGCTGGGGCACTGCTTTGGAGAGTTTAAGTCAATAAATTGACTCCAGCAAGTCTTTTTTTTTTAAACCTGGTACTTATTCTATTGGTCTCTCTTTGCTGCACCTCTAAGTTATGGGGATGTAAACAAACCAACACTATTTGTCAAACAGTGGTAGGTGGGGACAAAGACACACAGAGATATACACACATAGATAAATATATACAAAACGGGCTTCTTTGTACAACTTCCATGGCTCAGTGGTTAGAGCATCGGGCTCACAGTTAAGAGGTAGTGAGTTCAATTCCTGGACCGGGTTGTGTGTTGTGTTCTTGAGCAAGACACTTTATTTCACATGCTCCAGTTCACTCAGCTGTAAAAATGAGTTGCGATGTCACAGGTGCCAAGCTGTATCGGCCTTTGCCTTTTCCTTGGATAACATCGGTGGCATGGAGAGGGTAGATGGTATGCATGGGCAACTGCTGGTCTTCCATAAACAACCTCACCCAGACTTGTACTTTAGAGGGTAACTTTCTAGGTACAATCCCATGGTCATTCATGATTGAAGGGGTCTTTACCCTTTCTACAACTTCCACTTGGAGAAGAGTACAAACAGGAATCTATGCTAATTCTAATCACTCAGGTAACTTTTATTTTGCTTTCTTTGTCAAACCTAGCTGATTCAGTAATAGATTAACTAAATTATTAATTAAATAATTGATTAACTAATTGGTCAAATGGTTAAGTGAAATAGAAACAGTGCATGTGTTTATTATTGGCATAATGACCCTACCAAGATACAGCAAAATGTTTGAACACACAAGTTCACACTAAGAATTGTTTTCTTACTGTTTTACATTAATTTTTAAAAAATCTTTCTTTCCTAATCTGTTTACCAACAAATACAGACAACCTCTGATCCCAGTAGTACTCACATGGTGTGCTGAAATTTTTTTTTTAACAAGATAATAAAATGAATTTATTGTATACAGTGCTTATATGCACTACAACTTGTCAGAAATGCTAAAAGTGGGGACAGAAAGCAGCAAAAAGTCAAGTAAAGAAAGACAGCAATGGTAACTAAAATGCAAGCATAGTACACAGGATAAAACACAAGACAGTAAAATGAACAGTAAAATAACCATGAAGAGGAAAGTGTGCATAGGCTCATCAGGTGTAGCAAACATTGGAAAATATGGAAAATGTTTGAAGGATATAGTGTCCTGATAAGTAACAACTGATGTAGGTAGTTTATTTCATGCTTTGACAGTTCTGAACAAGAAAACATGTTTCTGAAAGACATTGGTGCTATGCTGCATTTTAATTTTATAAGTGTACCCTAACCTACTCATACTTCCTCCAGCTTCCTATCCAACTGATATTCATGGTTGACCATACCTCCACCCATGTTAACCACTCATTGAATTCTCCTCTGTTCCCTTCTCTATCTATCACTCTCTTTACACACTCTCACAAACTTACTTATCAACCTTCTCATCCTGTCCAATCCTCTGTACCTCTTATATTCACCTTCCTGTACTTCAGAGTATGCCCAATACATCACCACCATCTTCTCTCTTTCCCAACTGGGATAACTACATGTCTCTTCTAAAGCAAGACGTCTGCTCATGTACCTTCATAATACTTTTAATCTCTCGCCATCTGGCACAAACCTACCTCCCTCAATCCTACAAACCCTCAGTTGACGGGTCTTATTTTGTGAGTTATTTGGTAACCTTACTGGTGCCATAACCACATAAAAAGTATCTAGTACACTCTGTAAAGTGGTTGGCATTAGGAAAGGCATCATGCCAAAGCAGACAATGGAACTTGGCAAAACCCGCTGGCTCATTGTCTCCTGTTAAATCCGTCAACCCATGGAAAACAAATGTTAAATGATGCATCCATGGATAGTAGAGATAATGAGTTCAAAAGGGCGGCCATTATTTAAGGCTTTAGAAAATCCATACCAATGTTTGACAATGTTGAAAAATGTGTTATTCATAATTTTGTTATAAACAAGAATAAAACAAAATAATAGTTTACAATATTTTTTCTAAATTTCTGTCTTTAAAAGTTTTTTAATAACTTTTCAAACAAAGTGTGACAATGATTTTTTTTTCTTTAATTCGACCTCCAGTGCAAAGACATTGAGAACTAGACTAAGGTCAAGATATTCAACACTGGCTATTATCACTTCCCTTCACACTCCCACTGATATCAACCAACTGCTTGTATTTAGAATTTGCTAGTAACCATTAGGGAAGCAAGCTTTCTTGGTTGGTTTGGGTCATAAGGCCAAATGTAAAAAAGTGGAAAATGAGAAGGGTGAATTAAGAAAAAAAAATTCTGAATGATTTACACACTGAAAAATCAAACTACTGAATACTGTAATGGTTAAAGCCCACCTCAACTCACTATTTTAAGGAAAAATTGCCTTAAATGGCATCATTTACAGTTTTAAAAGGGAGTTTATTTGAGGAACATTATTTACCTTTTTTAATTAAGCTGTCAGAACAACAACGGCAAGCAAGATAATGCAAAAAAATTTTTCTAATTTTTAAAAATAAAATAAAATTAAAGGTGCATTATTACAGAGATAAATTATTTCTGTTAATTAAATTGTCACTATTGAATATTTTCCTTCTTTGTTCTTTTTTCAAAATAAAAACAAACATACTGAATGATTAAAAGACTGAAGTTTCTATATTATGATTATACAGTGAAAGAGTGAAAGCAAAGTGAGATAAGTAAGTGCACAATCATACTAGCGACTTATCAAACTTCCACCTTTTATTCATTTGGCATGTTTATATATTCTGATTTTTCAGTCATTTGAAATTTGACCTTATGTACAGCCTTTCACAATTGGCCTTGCCATGCCCAGCCTTAGGATCAGCATACATCTTTCTTAAACTACTTAAAACACAATCACCATGTAACAATAAGATACAACACACATACACACACAAAAGTACATCATAGCTATATCCTGTTCCAATCTGCACAGGTCCTGAAAGTGTTTGTAATATCATGGGTAAACACTTAAGCAAACTTACAATTCTGAATGCTACTCATCAATTATGTTGTTTTAGGAGTTTAAGAATTGTATTCCTATGTTTGAACATTTCTAGAAGCTCTGTTTTCTTGTGCACTGAGCATTCATCCATGAATAGCACTGAATTTTGAGCATGGAATAGTTGTGCTGATCTCTGCCCAAACACTTTGTCAGCCCACAGCTGCATGAGTTCATATGTGATTGATCCCCTGTTGGAGACTTAAGTAAATATTCTTTGGGACCTTGATTTTAGATACGTTTTTCAATCCTTTAAGAATGATCATTGTCTTCAACACCTTTCCTGCAGCATTAAAACACACTTTGGTAGCACAACAATGGCTAGCATCTACATTTTTATTGCCAACAAAGTCTATAGTTGTTGAACTCAACATGTCAACGTATACAGGTGTTTCATCCATATTATAAATCTAGTCAGCATCCTTATCTGCTGTTAATACTGGAATGCTATCTAGAGAGTCACTGGTGATTTGTGCCTTTTCTCCAAGTGTTTTATTGTCTGCTTGGCCAACATGTGTAATCTTTCTCACAGTCAGTTTATTCCATTTCATGAAATTGAAAATCCATTTATCAGAACATCTAAAGCTGTTCATTTCAATTCCAAACCTTTTTACCAATTCAAAAGTATATTCCCATAAATGGCGATAATTTACAATTATATTGTTTGCACGCTGAACAACAATCCACTGTAAGAGTTCAGTCTCTAGATCACTATGTGCTGGTCCTCTACCAATCGATCTGTGCTTTCTCTAGTCTGACATATTAACTCAGTTTCTTTTGTGCACCATTCTCTCAATCGTTTTCTATCAATATCTAAGTCTCTGGAGGCAGCAGATAAATTGCCAGAATGTTCTTTCACTCGTTTAATAGCACTCAATTTTTCACCAATGATATATGATTGTTGAATATGTTTTGATATATTTTCTTTCGACTCCATTATTGGGAATAAAAATCCTTCAAATTTATCTGCAGACGTAGAGCAAATGAACATCTAAACAGAATGCAAACAAGAACACTAACTCTGATTCAATTTTTAACCACAAATAACTGCCCATCCTAATAAACGCTCATGGGCGATCTAATGGATGGGCAGATTTTCGGAAAACCCCAGTAATCATTCTGCCAATCCACCACCCTTAAATATATAATTATTTCTACTACAGGTGCAAGGTCTGAGATAGGAGAAGGGAGAGAGGGTTAGTTGATTAATCAATCCCAGTACATAACTGATGTTTTACTTTACCAACCTCAAAGGGATGAAATGCAAAGCTGACCTCAGTGGGATTTGAACTCAAAACATAGAGGGTTGGATTCTATTTAATGCTTAGCATGGGATAACTTTCAGAAAAGTAAAAGTCTGATCATCAGTTTCTATTTCACAGGATTAAGTTCCCACACTCTTAAGTCCTATATTGTACATTAACCTTTTATTTATATTGTTCTTCTAAATGGGTTAACACCTATCAAATATATTTACACAGCCTACTGAATTCTCTCTCTCTCCCTATTCTTTTACTAGTTTCAGCTTGAGGGCTGTGGCCATGCTGAGGCACTGCCAACTAATGATCCTTCCACATACACACACACACCAAAAAATAAATAAACATAAGCTTTATTCCTCAGAACTATATTGCTCTGAAACAACTGCTAGCTCTTTCACACTCCAAACTTCTCCAGTCCCTAGCAGTTTCACAACTCCTTAACTTGCATCAAGTACACTTGTTATAACTCACCTTTCTCTCACACAAGTTGCCATTGTCAATGACTTCAAGCATGCAACTCCTTTTGACTCATGAACTCCTCCAGCACCAACAATGCTAATGTACAAACTGAATCCTTTTCCATCCTCAAATGTAATCTCCCAGTTAATATTCTCTCCTACATGTAACCCCTGACTAAATAATAGTTTGAAATTTTGGCACAAGGCCAGCAATTTCAAGGATGGGGGTAAGTCAATTATATTGACCCTAGTGCTCAACTGGTACTTATTTAATAGACCCTGAAAGATGAAAGGCTAAGTTGACTGCAGTAGAATTCAAACACAGAACATAAAGATGGCTGAAATGTTGCGAAACATTTTGCCTGGCAAGAGAAAAATATGGAACACTATAAATTTGCATGTCATACTTGTGCAGGGGCCATCTCTGTATCATTCCAATTTCAGAATATGTACAGCCAAAGCTAATGACACTTTTTAAACATCATAAACACATTAACCTCCTTCATTTAATTTTCACATTTCTTTTCCAATAGAATTTATAAAAGCTATAGGTAGTAGTTTTTATTCAAAGTAAACCAAGTATTAAAAGGTGAACAAGACGTATTACCCTTCTTCATTGGATAGTTGCATGGAGTATTCCCACAGATGACTTGTAATTGGTGCATCAGACCTATTTAGAAAAAATCCACACAATAGGGTGCAAAGTGCTGAAGTGATGTGCAGTGGAGCCAAAATGTGATACACAAACCAGAGATAAAGCATACAATATTTTCAAAAGATTAGATTTGAGGAAGGTGGATAATGTAGGCAGATGGAGGTATCGATGATTTATAAGAGTAGGGATAACCCAAAACATCAATTAGATAAGTATGTTGGTTAACAGATAAGAAAGATATTGGGCAGGTAGGTTAGTGAGTAAATGTGTTAGTAGATTGGTAAACAGTTGAAATAAATAGAGAAAGACATGAAAATAATAAAATGTTCAGTGAGTAAGAAAGAGAAAGAGAGACAAAATAAAAGATTTTCTTTTTTAAAGTGCTTAAGAATTATTTGAACAGACACCAACTATAACTATGAAGCTAATGTTATACTTAAGCAATATCTTCTGTTAATGGCAGTTATGGAGATAGAAGGCTAATAACTTTCTTTTGGAAATTCTATAGATTTAATAATGCCCAAACTGTCTGGAATTTACAAAAAAAAAACAAAAAAAAACAAAACTAAATAGTAGTTTAACAGCTTCTAAGACTTATTCCAAGCCCCAAGTTCAATTCGTTGTTCTCACAAATGGAAAGGTAACACTTATAGTGGTTACCAATATTCTTTTGTCACATTAAAGGTCAACCATTATTATTATTATTTATCTTTTTCCTTGCCTCTTTTAATATAACTAGTGTCATTTCCTCAGAAATCTATTCCATCTGTCACCCGATTAAACTCTGCTTATCTAACATTTATCTTCTAAATGTTTCCATATCATTTTTCTCATCCACCTTCAAGAGGAGGAAATAATGTAGAATAGTTCTTTTAAAAAGCATTCCTCTAAAATGTTGTTTAGTGTAGAAAATAAGCTGATGAAGACGAAACTAAAGAATTATAAAAGTAGAAAAGTAAAAAAATAGCACTGATTAAAGTAAAAAAATTAGCACTGATTAAAGAGGAGTTCTGTTTGCTGTTATGAAAAATAATAACAAATATGCAAGTAATAATTAGTGATAGTGTGCAACAGTATTCCACAAGCATGCAGAATGAGTAACCTCATGCAAATCCCACAGATTATATTTTAAAATGTGCAAATAAAGTAAACAACAGACAACTAGAAATTCTGCATACCGCAAGTTTAGGATATCTTCACTGAGAGTAAACTCCCAGAGATGCCCAGTTACTGGAGCATCTGCCCTGAAACAACACAGAGAGTATTATTAACACTATTTTTTTTTTTTTTTTTTGTAATTTGGAGAAAATATAGATGTTGACTAGAAAGAAACATAACATTTGATGTGTCCAATCCATGGTTAATTTCTAGTTCAAACAACATTTATAAAAGTGTTCCCAGTTTGTATATAGGATTACATTGATTTAATGCAGTGTAACAGAGTAGACTCTGCTAAAGACACTCAATGATCAAGTACTGGTGTTAGACTGTGTGAGAAATTAGGTTGAACTTTTCTCTAGCTAATTTAGTGAGAGGAGTGACCTGGAGCTGAATAATAACAATGAGACCAGTGACCTGGAGCTGAATAATAACAATGATGACAACAAAAAATATTTTCTAAAATATACAGAATTTATAGAGATTTATGATTAGAAAAATTCAAATTATGACTGAATACCCAGGCAAATGACAACACATACAGAGATGTCTTTTTTTTGTAGCTGATTTAATACAGGCTATTTTGTTAACCTAACTCAAGGTTATATATACAGATAACAATAAAACTATTATAACAATTACCTTAAGCCATTATCATCATCTGCTCAGTTTTCATATACTATAGACTTTTATTAAACTACTTTACCAATACAACATTAATACTTTACCTATACAACATTAATAGCCACTCTCAGTTAAATATAAGAACTCAAAGTTTAAAGGACATGAGCAAAAGTAAGTTTACTGCTTTTTAAACAAATATGTAAAGCTTAAAAAAAAAATTAAACAATTTCATTAAAAATTGGTGTATTAAATGTTATAAGAGTTATATAAAACCGACTTATTTTTCTCTTTTTTTTCCAAATTTTTAGATTATAATTAAATACTTCTTTGTGATTTGACAGAAAGCAGGAGTTATTCTCAAAACAGAGATTACAGCTGGATGTTTGTAACAGGTGGTTTTATTAAACTAGGGGATTGATAGTCCCTCAGACAGGCTTCCACATAAGGCTCTAGTCAACCTGAGGCTGTGATAAAAGTCACTTTTCTAAGGTGCTGCATGGTGAGGTTGAACACAAAACCATTTGCTTCTGAAGTGAATTGCATAACCACACAGCTATGCCTGCACCCACAAACTGAAGTCGTAAAGTAGAGTAGGCAGACATAACACTGAGCTGTTCACCAGTGTACTAACTATTGGGTTGTTGGATTAATTTGTTCATTTTCTTTTCCATTTATTTTAATCTTTTCTAGTGTAATTTGAATTAACATGAAAAATATTTTTATCATAATATTTTTTATATCTCAATTCTTCCTCTATAATTTTTCTTCATAGTTTTTAAAATTTGATGTCATAAATTTTACCTCTTTTCAAACAAATGATGGAGTGCCAAGAAGAAAAAAAAAACCCAATTAAAATCCTAATTTATCTGACAACCCAATATTTATTGAGTAGTTCACTAGTGTTTTAAACAATCTATGTTTAGATTAACAGTCACATTAGATTAACAATTTACTAAATAAGAAAAAATATTTTGAGGTCACATAAAATTATTGTCAGGAACATAATCAATAACATACAAAACATGCCTGGTAAAATACCAATGTACTGAATATGATTTCTTCTATTGACATAAAGCCATAATTCTTTACCTGAATGGATAGTAGTCATTAAAATTCCACTGGAACATAACTATTACCTATTTCATCACTCTTGGAAAGATGGAAAATAAAGTATATATTGGTAGAATTTGACATCAGGTTGAGAGTTGCAACTAAATACTGAAATACATATAGTCCTCTAGCACACTATAGATTCCTACTACTGTATCATCTTTAATCATGAACTAATAATAATAATACACAGCAAACTTTCTATCAATGTGGAACAACTTACCATGAATGTTCAGCATTAAAACCAACCTAAAACACAAAATAAAAGATTTTAAAGAACTTCAAATTTCTCACTTGACTTAGAAATGAGTAATTTGATTATTTGTAAATTATAAAATATTTATGATACATTTTGTTAGGTAGATACAATAGATTTATGATATTTAAGGATATTTTACTGATCTAAGAACAAGGGATGCATTAATGGAACTCGGGTGATTTTGTATAGTCCAAGTGATAGATATGTCATCACCTGGTAAGTGGATACCTAGTTTAAGTTCCATAAGTAAATGTGTATAACAATTTGGGACAAAAAGGAACACATTTACTTATGGAACTTGAACTGGGTATCCACTTGCCAGGTGATGACGTATCTATCACTTAGACCAGGGGCTTTCAAACTGTGGTCCGCAAGGACAAGATAGGGGGTCCGTAGACAGCAAATACTTTTTATGGGCAATTTGATTTTATATATGTTTTTTAATCGAAATCTTTTAATTGACAATAAACCTATTTGTTAAATACTGTTAAATAAATAAATGTAAAAATATATGTTATTTTAAGCAAATATTTATGTATAAATTTCATAAGCGTTTATAAGGGGGTCCCTAAGGTAAAGCCTGAAATATAAAGGGGTCCGCAAGTCAAAAAGTTTGAAAACCCCTGACTTAGACTATACAAAGCTACCTGAGTTCCATTAATGCATCCCTTGTTCTTCAATTGCTGCTTATGATGTCCAATGTCATTTACTTTTAAAATATTAGCAATCAATTTATAAAATGCTATAGTTTACGAAAAGATTTGGGAATAAAGAGAAATTGTGCCTTATTTACCGTGCCATTTGAACAAACTACAAGTGTGAATGATTTGTCAAACCAACGATCATAACCTTTACCATGGAGCATGGAGCGACTAAATTTGTTTAATTTCGTTGGATCAAGCTGAAAAAAAAAAAAAAATGCAATATACAAATGTAGAGTAAATTTCTGTGTGCAATTAGGTCACAGAGAAAGAAACATTAAACATATCTATCTATTTGCTCATTCTCATTTGGCACAGCTTCATATTGATTAATTGCCTAGAATTCATTAATAAGATAATGAATCAAAACAGTAGATTGTGTATAAAGAATCGGTCTCTCAATCAGACAGTGATGAATTTATATTTTGCTACTGGATGGCACCATGCCCAGATTACCAATTGAACTAAACAGCCACACCAGAGGAAGTGGGTACTAGAGTTTTTCCAGTGCCAAAGAACAAATGGAAAAAGATATTAAATGATGAAGATAATGATATATATATTATAGTAGATTATATCTCAGTAACCATGGGAGCTATAAAAAAAATACAAAGCCCAGCATCACCACCGGATCATTCTACACATCTGTGTAATTTTTCGCGCAATTCCACCCAGCCATTTGACCATGAATCCCAAGACAAGAAATTTATATGTATAGATATAGTGAAGGTGCATGGCTCAATGGTTAGAGTGTCGAGCTTATGATCGTGAGGTTGTGAGTTCGATTCCTGGACCAGGCTGCATGTTGTGCTCTTGAGCGAGACACCTTATTTCATGTTGTTCCAGTTAACTCAGCTGTAAAAATGAGTTGCAATATCACTGGTGCCAAGCTGTATCGGCCTATGCCTTTCCCTTGGATAACATCAGTGGTGTGGAGTGGGGAGGCTGGTATGCATGGGCAACTGCTGGCCTTCCACAAACAACCTTGCCTGGACTTGTGCCTCAGAGGGTAACTTTCTAGGTGCAATCCCATGGTCATTCATGACCGAAGTGGATTTCCATCAACCAAATCTACCCACAAGATTTTGGTCAACCCAGGGCTATAGTAAAAGACACTTGCCCAAGGTGTCACAGTCGGATTGAACCTGAGATCACATGATTAAGAAGCAAGCTTCTTAACCACAGCTATGAAGATATCCAATGCTACTTATAAACTGTGTAAATGTTACGAATATTGTTTAGTAAAGATACAAAAAAATGACTGCAACTTACATCACTATAGCTCTGAGGTTCATCGTCCAGTGTGACAAAAAAGGCAGCCTGTTATATAAAGACAAAACACAATGAAAAATGATGAGTAAAATACAAACCAAACAATATTCAAATGTATGTGATGGATAAAGTGAGGGTAGTATATTGGCAGAATCATTAGAGTGTTAGATAAAACATTGGTGATATTTGTTTTGGCTTTAAACATTCTGAGTTCAAATCCCACAGAGGTCAAATTTGCTTGTTACCTTTCTGGGGTTGACAAAATAAAGTACTTGTTGAATAAAGGGGGTCAATTTAATCAACTGCTGATCTGTGCTAACATGTCAAGGACTGGCATGGCACAGTAGAGCTTAAATCTCTGCCAAACTGTGGAGTTCTGACAAAGGTGAAGTGACACACTGGTTAATATAAACTGCTCTTACATCATATCTATCTTATTTCTTTACTGCCCACAAGGGACTACACACAGAGGGGACAAACAAGGACAAACAAATGGATTAAGTCGATTATATCGACCCCAGTGCATAGCTGGTACTTATTTAATCGACCCTGAAAGGATGAAAGGCAAAGTCAACCTCGGCAGAATTTGATCTCAGAATGTAGAGGCAGACGAAATACCACTAAGCATTTTGCCTGGCACGCTAACGTTTCTGCTAGCTCACCACCTTACATCATATCTATCTGTAGCACAATCATCACACACACATCCTATCAATTACACACACACACACACATCCTATCAATTACACACACACACACACACACACACACATCCTATCAATCACATACGCACACCCTATCAATCACACACACACACCCTATCAATCACACACACACACCCTATCAATCACACACACACATATATTCTTTAAAACTAGCATTTTTAATGGTGGAACTTGAAGCATATAAAGCTATAAATAATAGCATGTTAATATGAGGTTAAAAAACCCCTTGGATGGAAAAGTTTTATCTATTTTGAGGTTGACCATTAAAAACAACATATTTTATGCATTTTAAGAGTTTCTTACAGCGTAAACAACATATATTTTTTATTCTGGTAGGAATAAGAAAGGCTGGTTTCTTTCCACAGGTTTTTAACCACTCAAAGTTTTTCTTAGCCTAGTTTTGAATATTAACAGTGTGCATTCTTTGCTTTGGTACCTTACACAACTCATCATTATCATCATCATTTAACATCCTCCTTCCT
This sequence comes from Octopus bimaculoides, assembly GCF_001194135.2. Classification (NCBI taxonomy): domain Eukaryota; kingdom Metazoa; phylum Mollusca; class Cephalopoda; order Octopoda; family Octopodidae; genus Octopus; species Octopus bimaculoides. The sequence continues at coordinate 66,110,354 of NC_068982.1, read as the reverse complement.
TGCTGGCATGGGATGGATGGTTTGACAGGAGCTGGCCTGGCAGGAGCCTGCACCAGACTTGTGTGCCTGTTTTGGCAGGGTTTTTATGGCTCCCCGTAACACCAACCACTCTGCAGAGTGGACCAAGTGCTTTTTACATGGGACAAGCACAGGTGAGGTCAATTTGGCATGGTATTTACAGCTGGATGCCCTTCCAAACACCAACCACTTCAGTGTGAACTGGATGCTTTTTAAGTGACACCAGTACTGGTAGGGTCACCAAGTAACTTGCAAGACAAGGGTCCTTTGAGAGGGGAAGGGGCATTGGAGGAAGGGATCTTGTGTCAAATGATGAAAGGTTACAGTGAGATAGAGAGACAGAAAAAGGTGTCTTGCTGTAGGGGTGTATATGGTTAAACTAGTTCTCAATATTTGTCCAAGAAGTACTTATAACGTTACATTATTTCAGACTATTCTTATACAATATTTACATAATTCTCAAATGTTAAATTACCAAAAATTAACCTACCACCATCACCAACATCAATGTTTTAAAGTCTACTTTTTCATGCTTGCATGGAGCAGATGGAATTTGTTGGGGTAAATTTTCTACAGCAGGATTCTCTTCCTGTTTCCAAGCAAGGTAATATTTCCACATGGCTGAATATGTTTTCATGGAAGATTGGAAATGAAGACCACTGCATGTATGACAGTGAGGAGTGATACTCATTTATACTTAACACTTGATGCCAAGGCAAAGAGACATAAACACACACCTCCATGCACACACTTGGACATATGCATACATAAATACATGACAGGCTTCTCTCAGTTTTTGTCTATCAAATTTTCTCACAATGCTTTGGTTGGCCTGGGGTTATAGTATAAGACACTTGCCCAAGATGGTATGCAGTGGAAATGAATCCAAAATCATGTGGTTGGGAAGCAAAATTCTTAATCACATAACCTCACCTGATCTAGTTGTGTAGAAGGCACCTGAGGGAGAGGAAACCCCACCCCCAAAAAACTGGTGTGGCGGTCATAAAGAAAAATAACAGACTTCTTAGACAAGAAAATGAGTGGTGATATGTTCCACAACAGACCCATCTAACCCATACTAGCAAAGTAAAATGCATGTTAAAACAACAATTTCTTGCACATACTGTCCTAGAAGAAACTCAAAATATTCTATGATATTAGTTATAAACTAGTAACATAAATATATGCACGTGTTAATGTATAAGAGGGAAAAGACAGAGACAAACAACACAAAAATCTGAAAAGTAATTAAATTATTTCTTATAACTGACCTTTTCAATAGCATCTAATGAAGTTTTGTTTTTGCCTTTGTTGAAAAAAGTTTGACGAGCCTTTGCCCAACTGACTCTATCACTAGCTGTGAGTGCTGCTAAATGCATCTCACCAGGACATGGATCAGTTCTGTCAGAAACTATTTTCTGTAGCGATCTAGAATAAAAACATTACCTTCTAAATACTCAGATTCTGTCACATTATATGTCAAAGTTTATTAAAAATAAAAATATAAATAATGACAAATGGTTATTTTTTTTACAAACACTGAAACATTTACATATATGTGTGTGTGTATATAATATATATATATATATATATATATATATATATATATATATATATATATATATATATATATACACACAAACACACACATATATACATATATGAACAATTCAGAACATGATGTGTTTTATGGCTTTTTGAGAATTCAATATTTTGAACTTTTCCATTTTTTCCATGTAGCATTTAAAAAATGTTATGATAGAGAGTGCCATTGGAGATGTGCATATAGGATGAGACAATTACAGCATGGAAAACACATAGCCATTTAAAAACACACAAAGGCTGTTCACTTTACTTAAACATTTATTATTTGTTGTTGAAGTTTTTGTCACACCAACTGTGACTGGATCACTGACACAGTTCCACTGAATTCAGTGAGGTTACAGTTTTTGTGTTTTTGAATGGTTAATATGAGTCTTCCATGTTGTAACTATTTTAGTTTCAACATACAGTCCTAGATCAAATCATTTGCCAGGTAAGTACATCTCTCAACTATATGAGATGCTTCTCAAAAAGTATCTGACTATTTTTCCCTGCATACCGTAGGCTTTTCCTCAAATTGAAAACCATGCTGAAAGGTAATCGATTTGAGTCATGAGAGGAAATTATGAGAAAAGCAATGGCAGAACTCCATAGCATTCCAGAGAAGGTGTTCCAAAGGTGTTACCGGCAGTGGTAGAACCACTGGGAGAAATGTATGAACTCTCAAGGGGAGTACTTTAAAGGTGATTAAATATTTGTGAAACGTACAAAATTGTTTTTTTTTTATATCCAAAGGTCAGATATTTTTTGAATGCACCTCGTTTGAAGAAAATTTTCAGTATAAGTGTACAGACAAGGAAATGTCAGAAAGAAGCTAAAAAGAACCACTCACACTTCTATCTCTTTGGGTGTTAGTAGTCTTCCTCCATGACGAATATACACTTTATAGAATCTACCTTTGTGATAGACAGCAATGTGATTGCTGTCTTTGTAATGAACAAGGGTATCTGAAAGAGGAAAATAGTATAATGAGTGCATTAATAATTGTAACTTAAAAGTTTCATAATTATAGGAAAGATGCAGCTGGTTGACTGATGGGAATACCAATCTAGTAGTGATGGTTGCTTTGTTTAGTTCAAGTTCAGATATGTCAGAGCATACTTATGATCAAAGGGATTCCATATGTGATAAGCTAGTCTTTTTGTATATCTTGGACTACATAGTTTAATGCATACTTCTTTTTTTCAAATGGTAGGGTGTTATTTGATCTTTACTATGTTGACCATCAGGACACTAGATTCTAGGCCATTCTTCCCAGTTTTGAATTTCTGCTATGAGAACCAAGTCACAAAGGTTCTTAAAGTCAACTAGTCCTGAACTAGTTTCTGACACAAGGAATACAATGAACAGAAGGGATGGTACCTTCCTGTACATCCGATTTCCCATCAAAGTCAATGACAACTTTAATCTTCAAACAAAGTTTTCAGTTTTCATAAACCATTCACCTACAACCAGTTTCTAACTAGTTAGATGAAACTCTATCAGAGGTTTTCTATAAATCAACAAATATAAAGTATATTGGTTTGTTCTTAGCTAACTCATTATCATCATCATCATTTTAATGTTCATTTTTCCATACCTACATGAATCAGATGAAGTTTAATAAGGCAGATTTTTAGCAGCCAGATGTCACCAACCCTCACCTGTTTCCAAGCAAGGTAATATTTCCCCATGGCCAAACATGTTCTCAGAGAATATAGGAATGAATGACACTGCTTGTCTGATGATAACAATCATTTTACAACTATCGCAAGATGTCATGGCAAAGAGACACAAACATACATACACATACAACTGGCTCCTTTCAGTTTCTGTCAATCAATTCCATTCACAAGGTATTGTGAGTGGATACAGTAGAAGACATTTGCCCAAGGTGCTACACAATGGGACTGAACCCAGAACCATGTGGTTAGGAAGGAAACTTCTTACCACACAGCTATACCTGCACTTCCACACAGCCACATCTGCACCAAAATATATTTCAATACCTGCTGATAATTAGCTCTATATCTGTCAACTCAGAGCTGTTGTCTAATAACATTAAATGTAAAATATTGAAGACAATGTCAATAATGGCGTAGGAGTGGCTGCGTGGTAAGTAGCTTGCTTATGAACCACATGGTTCCGGGTTCAGACCCACTGTGTGGCACCTTGGGCAAGTGTCTTCTACTATAGCCTCAAGCTGACCAAAGGCTTGTGAGTGGATTTGGTAGACGGAAACTGGAAGAAGCCCATCGTATATATGTATGTATGTATATATGTATGTATATATGTATGTATATATGTATGGACTTTTTTTGCAGAGAACCTTGGAGCAGTGTCTGATGAGCAAGGGAACGCTTTCATCAAGATATTGCATCGATGGAACAATGATATCAAGGATTTTGGAATGCAGGAATGTTAGCTGGCTACTGTTGGATGTTATACAGAGATGAACCTGAGACAAAACACCATAGTAAGTCCAAATCCCAAAGATTTCAAGTTGTTATGCATTTGAGTGTACTGTAACTTATTTGTACACACTGCTGGACTGGCTCCTGTGCAGGTGGCACGTAAAATACACCATTTCGAGCGTGGCCGTTGCCAGTACTTCCTGACTGGCCTTCGTGCCGGTGGCATGTAAAAGCACCCACTACACTCTCTGAGTGGTTGGCGTTAGGAAGGGCATCCAGCTGTAGAAACTCTGCCAAATCAGATTGGAGCCTGGTGTAGCCATCTGGTCCACCAGTCCTCAGTCAAATCGTCTAACCCATGCTAGCATGGGAAGCAGACGTTAAACGATGATGATGAAATATATGTGTGTGTGTGTGTGTGTTTGTCTCCCAACATTACTTGACAACCGATGCTAGTGTGTTTATGTACCCGTAACTTAGCGGTTCGGCAAAAGAGACCAATAGAATAAGTACGAGGCTTACAAAGAATAAGTCCTGGGGTCGATTTGCTCGACTAAAGGTGGTGCTCCAGCATGGCCACAGTCAAATGACTGAAACAAGTAGAAGAGTAAAGAGTAAGAGTACACAAAAAAATCATTGAGGTAAGATGTAGATTATTACAAATGTTTCTTAGCTCTTACCAGTTTCAATGCCAGGAATTCTTGTTGTATTAAATTGTCTTTCATACTGAGATGAACAAAGAGGGATGATTTTATTCACAAAAATCTACAAAAGGAAAATATATAGTATGATCATAGGTCCATATATTTGACAACATTCACATAAAACAATTATCCTTTAAACGAAATATTCAAACTTTTGTTTGTGTATAACACTAAACTTCCATTTTAGACAAATTTTACTGTGCATCATATTTTATTGCTTTGTTAGAAACTATATTAATGAAGTAAGTAAATTTCCCAATTTAACCCTTTAGCATTCAGATATTTCAGTCAAATGTAATACTTATTCATTCAGATTGTTTTAAATTAATCAATGCATTATCTTGTAACTTTGAGATGTTGATGATGTGATTGTTTATTTTCAGAATGACATAGCAAGGTAAGTGTGAGAAGCCAGATCTAGCTGGCTTGAGCATAAAACAAGAAGAATATTTGGGCCGGATATGGCTGATTTAAATGCTAAAGGGTTAAACTTGTGAAATAAATGACTTGCAACAGAACTAATGATTTTGAACTTGGAACTTTTTAGAGTCATCATCAAGAAATCATATTTGACTTGAAGTTTTTTTTTAGAGTAAACATGACCTGCTTAGATTAACGCAAAACGTCTTACATAAAAATTTCTCATGTATGAAATTCTTACACATGGTGGTTAGTCAAAACAGGCGAAGCATTTATAATGGAAGTGGTATTATTAGCACTGGCCAAAACATACCAGCAATGGTATATTAAGGTTGGGTTGTATTACGTAGGAAACACACATTATCTCCTTTCTTCCTCCAAGTAACTAAATATGGAATACTATTCAATTTAGCTTACCTATCACTTTCTCTTTCACTCACACACACACACACACACACTAGAAATTTTGAAAAACACAAGTTTATATCATTTGTTCTCTATGGACAATTCATTGTTGTTGTTTGGAACTTCTGTATTGGAACATTCCAAGAACAATTGGAGGCTTGATCACATTCACTCTCTAAGTCATAACCAAAATTACTATTAAGTATAGGGGCAACCAAACCACTACTGTATGATGATAAGTTTCATGAAACTCTAAACTCAACAGTAGCAGTTGTACATCGAATTGTACATACACACACTCATAAATATGAGTGAATGGACAAATGAAAGAAAGTGGCACTCAACACATTTGGTAAGGGTTACATAATATCATTATGAATCAAACTATTACATAAAATATAAATATATATATATATATATATATATATATATATATA
>NC_068982.1:66085137-66104126 GCF_001194135.2 Octopus bimaculoides | reverse complement strand
CACAAGATCTAAACTGACAAATCAAAGGGCCAGCTTTGTCATATTTTGTATAATGCTCAAACTCCATGAGAACTATGTTAAGGATACACATGTTTGTGGAGCACTCAGCCATTTGCATGTTAATTTTATAAGCAGGTTGTTCCAGTGGTTGAATCAACTCATCATCATAACCGACAGAGTGCCAGGCCATTTCTCTGGAATTTAACGAGTACAAATAAGGTCAAGATAAAAAGCAAGAATATTTACAACAGGCGTATGGCATAGTGTTTAAGAGCACGGGCTACTAACCCCAAGATTCTGAGTTCAATTTCAGGCAGTGACCTGAATAATAATAATAATAACATTGAAAAATACCTTAGGAATGAGAGCCCAGGTTTGAAATTTCCCCAAAATACCTGATGAAGGCTGGAGGGTACATCAGCTGAAACATTGTGTTAACAACAAATAAGATGAGGACAAATATCCATCAAATGTAAATAATGAACAACTTACTGGTTTTAACTCCTGCCTTTCCAATGTTCTACGATAAAGCAACATAGCATAGATGAGGTTAGCAGCACGAGCCACTTGAATAGGAGTGTGCTGTATTAAGACAGCATCCTACAATGTAAAAATTTCATTTGATTAACTTTAATATTAAAAGGTTGCAAAAATTACATCCAATAGCTAATAGTAAATTTTGTACCTGTTTTTTCTTTCTTTTTTATATTTATGCATTCATAAGGCAACAAGTCGGCAGAATCATTATTGCAATGAACAAAATGCTTAGCAGCATTTCTGAGTTCAAATTCCACTAAGGCTAACTTTGCCTTTTATCCTTTCAAGGGTTGATAAAATAAGTATGATTGATGTAACTGACTTGCCCCCTCTTCTCAAAACTGTTGGTTTTGTGCCAAAATAAGTTAGAATATTACATACTTCATAACCAATATCTTCATTAGATATATGAGCTCAATGAAGTGTCCAATGAGCCAATCAACAGTTTACTGCAAAAAATTTGTATTGAACTTGAAGTGTATTTTAACCACAATGCTCTATTTAACTGAGCCAATTGGTTTTTAAATGGTTTAGTCTGTTTACCAATAGAAGAAGTAACAAAAGGAGGATTTGCTTATTATTGTAACCTGTAGAACTGTGTCTTGTTAGGGTTGCAGGAATAATGCCAAACCTTTACTTAAAAATTACTGTGATACACTGGCATTCTTTGCTTCATGCTTTGAAAACTGGAATAAATTCCAGTATACCACACAATTTTATGATACAAAATGAAGGACAATTAAGCCAATGAGAGATGCCCTAAACAGAAACAACAGCTAAATCTCTCCCAAATTAATCCTACTATATTATAAGTAGAAAGGAGACATTGGGTAATGTAGTTGTTGATAAGATCAGAATAAACGGTGAGATGAATTCATAGAACATTAGTCATGATGCTGAATTCAACTTACATTGAAAGTCAACAAAGTTTGCTTTAGAAGCGTTGAGATGTATTGAAAGATACAGATAAGGAAATAATTGTATTCTCCTGCAAAATATGGATAGTTTATCCTGTTCATGCTATATTCTCTTTACTCTTTTTACTTGTTTCAGTCATTTGACTGCAGCCATGCTGGAGCACCACCTTAAGTTGAGCAAATCGACCCTAGGACTTATTCTTTGTAAGCCTAGTACTAATTCTATCGGTCTCTTTTGCCGAACTGCTAAGTTATGGGGACGTAAACACACCAGCATCGGTTGTCAAGCGATGTTGGGGGGACAAACACAGACACACAAACATATACACACACATACATATATATATATATATATATATATATACACATATATATGATGGGCTTCTTTCAGTTTCCATCTACCAAATCCATTCACAAGGCTTTGGTCAGCCCAAGGCTATAGTAGAAGACACTTGCCCAAGGTGCCACGCAGTGGAACTGAACCCAGAACCATGTGGTTGGTAAGCAAGCTACTTACCACACAGCCACTCCTGTGCCTGGTTTAGTCTGTTATTAGCATTATCCTGTGTTTGAGAATACAATTATTTCATTAGACTTGATGTGTTATAGTAGTTTTGTTGTTCTAAGATCTGAATTCATTACCAGAGTCAACGTTGCCTTTTGTCTCATAGGGTAATTAAAAATAAGTTCCAATTGTTAATTAGCCCCAGTTTAGTTTTAATGAAGCAGGCCTATGATCAAAAGCACCAAACTCGAAGCAGCCATTTTTTTTCAGACTGCATTCAATACAGTATGATTCAATAAGCAAATTTTAAGGAAATTTGGTTGCAGTTTCTAGCATGTCAAGTGACCATATAGACACTCCTTCACTAGCTTGATGAGAAGAAATAATATACTGAGGAAGATTCAATTAGTTTAGTTTTACTTTACAAAATTGTCTGAGTGTTTATTTTAAATCTTTTAGTCAGAAGGAAGACATCCACAAATTAGTAACCTGTCCTGAATGCCTGCAACTGAGTGGACTCTGTTGAAAGCACCCAAGGTGTTTTAGCCTCCACTAGCACCAAAAAATAAAAATTTACTTACAACTCCATAGAAATTACTGTTGACCATAATTGGAGAACGTCCCCGAAGATAGACATATTCTTCCCACCAATCAGAAACCTGCAAGAAGAGAAGATTACATTTGAAAATCATTTACTTTTACATTTGCTTCATTTGGTTAAGCAAGACAACTGGCACAATTCACAATATTTTCTGTATAATTTGGCAGTGAAAAAAAAAAAAAAAAAAAAGGAAAAGCTGTCACTTTTATTTCACTCAGAAGCCTAACTACAATTAAAGTAAGACCTGAAGTGGAAGTAATGAACATTACTGCTAGGATTGTGGCAAAAGAAATCCAAAGATTACCTCTACCTCTGGAGGATGTGTCATCATTTCCAAATAGCAATTAAGATTAGATCCACACATTCCTTTGAATTATGGCTGCAACTTGCCAGATAGGTTTCAGATGGTTTCTGCCGATTCAGTTCCACTCACAAAGCCTTAGACAATACAAGCTTACGGTAGAATATATTTTCTGAGGTACCATGCAGTGGATCCAAACCTGGGATCTTACAATTGTGAAGCAGACATTTTGACCATTTGAAAAGGTGTGTGCTCTGTGCCAAAATATATACATACAAGCCAAACAGTGGCCTATTAAAATATTGTGTAAAACTGACCAAGATGTTTGTACAACAGAATAATACAAACAAGAGCACTCAGAGAGTGCAAACCTCCACCAAGGCAACATCAACATCCTCTCAACGATTAGCCAGAGATGATTTTTAAAATGAGAATATCTTAAATAAACTCAACTGCTCTCACAAACGAGAATACTAAAGATGAACCCGACCGCTCTCAAAAATTAAGTAAAAAAAGCGGAAAAATAATCCAGAATTCTTGTCTAGTACTGGATCAATCGCAAAATCTAATCAGTTTGTGCCAGTCACAAGACCAAACATCCCTGAAAGTTTCATCCGAATCCGTCCAGCAGTTCTTGAGATATCTTGTCCATGGTCAAACAAACAAACAAACAAACACAACTGAAAACAATATCTCTATCTTTGCTAAGGCAGAGGTAATAAAGATGAATTACTTGAGTATGATTTAAGTCAAAGTACAAACTGAATTTGAAATTGCTTTGTTTCAGTACTAGATTACAAGGGTGAGCTAAAAAGTTCATAGACTATGAAAGAGTGATGCTAGAGATCTGAAATCTTGCATGCAATAATCTCAATACATTAATAATTGCATTCTTTCTTTCCAGGTAAACTACCATCTCAATGTTAAAAATAAAACAGAATAAAACAAAATACATACATAATTTGAAGCCCACCAGGACTTGAGGATGAGGTAACGCTGTAATTTCTTTGCTACACCACTTTTGAAGTCAAGTGCCAGTTTTTCCATTCGGTCATAGTTCTCCTTGTCCAATAATGGTTTTACAGAACGAAGATACTGTCAAAGAATACCAACTTATTAGATTTATAGTATATTACAATACTGAAACTAACTTCTGTAACTTTTTCTAATTGTGGCACAAAGCCAACAATTTTGAAGGGAGTGGGGAAAGTTGATTATCAATCCCAGTGATCAACTGGTACTTATTTTATCAACCCTGAAAAGATGAAAGGCAAAGTTGATCTTGGCTGCATTTAAACTCAGAACACAAAGCTGGAAGAAATGCTACTATGCTGATGATTCTGCCAGCTTGCAGCCTAATAACTACAATAATGACAATGAAATCTTTTGACCAGTGACAGAGCTAACGTTTTTAGAGGATTAAGCCTATCATCCAAGAAATAGAAACTGTTCTTTTAAATGGGCTTCCACAAAGTTTTCATCCACCAAATTTCACTCACAAAGCTTTGACTGACTCAAATATATGGTAGAAGACCAAGGTTCCATGCAGTGAGATTGAACTTGAAAATATGCAGTTGCAAAATGAACCACACAATTATACCTAAGATAAATAGACATGAGTTGGGATAACTTTTAATTAGTACAAATAATAATAATTTCTTACATTGGCACATGTACATAAATTTATGAGTAAACACCATAGTTAAATGGAGCATTTTATTATTTTGTTGGATTAGTATGAGAGAAAAGGGCTGTGGTCATGTCCTTCACAGACCCACTGAGACCACTGAGACCAATGCAATTAATGTTCTTGAACAACTGCAAGCTGATCATTGGTGCCATGGAAAGGAGAACTGTGGAGTGTTTAGTGCAGGAGCTGAAAACAATATGGATGATGAGGCAGATTTTCTATGGATGGATACCCTTCTTGTTTCCAAGCAACGTAATATTTCTCCTTGACTGGGTATACTTTCATAGAATACTGGAAACAATTAACACTACTTGCATGACAGTGACAAAATTATCACACAATGTCAAGACAAGGACACACAGACACATACACACACGACGTGACAGAATTTTCAGTTTCTGTCAACTAAACCTGCTTACAAGGCTTTGGTTGGCCAAGAGCTATAGTAGAAGACATTTGTCTAAAGTGACACACAGTAAGACTGAAACCAAAGGTTGATGACAAGAAGATCATCTGGCTGTAGAAAATCTGCTTCCACAAATTCCACCTGACCAATGCAAGCATGGAAAAGTGAACACCAAATTATGATGATGATGATGATGATGATGATGATGATTACTCCCTTAGTAGGTTATCACTGAAACAACAACAATAAAAAAAAGACTATTGACAGGGCAGTGTGATAAGTGTAGATGTATTACTTGGAAGATATACTTACACGTGTCATAGTGTCGTCAATAGATGGAATTGGTAATTTAGGCAAAGCACCTTGAAAACTTGTCAGTAAAGGCTCTTGACCTATAAACCTAAAAGCTTTCACAAACATCTGAAATAGAAAGTAAATAAAGACAAATCATAAAAGTTTCCTTTAAACAATATTTCATTAAAATAAAAATATCACTTGATCCAATATTATATAATAAGAACTACGTTGTGTCTTAGGATTCATAGGGCCAGTCACCTTGTTCCATGGTGTACAGGTGATTGAGATCACAACATTTCCTCTGAATAGGATGCCAGCTCATTGCAGTGTTACTCATTTACAGCCAAGTGGAGTGAAGCAACTTGAAATGAAGTGTTTTGCACAAGAACACAATGCACTACTTGGTTCAGGAATTGAAACCATGATTTTGCAATTGTGAGTGCAACACCCTAACAACTGGGCCATGTGCCTTCAACCCAATATTAACAGTATGAAAACAATCAGTATATAATTAGTATTAAAATATATTTTGCACCTTTCTAACTATTATAGTTTTCAACAATAAAATACCATACTTCAGAATTTATTTATATCACTGGCTATGGCACTGCTTCTGTTATACCAAACAACATACAGAAGAAATTATTTGATAATATAATTTAGGATACAGATATGAATGAATAGCTAAGAAGTTTGCTTTGCAATTACATGCTTTGATCATAATGGATGCCAACTTTGGCAGGTGTCTTATGCACATAACCTTAGATGGACCAATTTCTTGCAAGTACAATTTAGTATATGGAAAACCTGAAAGTTTTGCATGTGCAAGTGAGTGTTTCTATGCTTTTGTGTGTGCATACTGAGGTAAGTCTGTTAATTGCAAGTGGAATTTACAGTTCCTAAGGGATTGTAAAATGAGTACTAGATTAAGTTCTGTGTTGATGCAACCAACTGAAAACCTTCAATGGCAGTTCTCCAACATGGCCACAGTCTAAAAACTGAAACCAGCAAAAGAGTATAAGAAAGTGTGTAAAAGTATTTCTATTGCATTTATGTGTGTGTATGTAGGAGTTTGTGTGTGACTAATTTCATTTGACAAATAACATTTACTCAATACAGCTGCTCTGCATTCTTAATATTGAAACAAGTAGGCCTACTGTAGAAAAAGTTTGATAAAGCAAAAGACAAAAACAACAATAACTTTTTCCTTTGTTTTGCTTAGTAATCAATGATAAAAAATATAAAAAAACTGAACATCTTAACTTTTAGTAGTTTGTAAGACAGGCATGGCTGTGAGGCTAAGAAGTTCACTTTGCAAGCACGTGGCTCCAGGTTTTATCTCATGGTGAGACATTCGAATGAGTGTCATCTGCTATGGTCTTAGGTTGATCAATATCTTGTGAGTAGAATATCGAAGATAGAAACTATGTGGAAGCCCATTATATGTGTGTGTGAGATTTTGTGCATCTTTCACTGATGTATTCTTGCTCAGCAAAAAAGCGAAAATGTTAAAAAGAAAACTGGTTCTTTTGATGAAATCACAGTCCACTCAGCTGGCAAATATGAGTTATACCTGTAATTCACACTGAGTCACACTGAATTTCCCTGAGAATTACATTAAGAGTACGCATGGCTGTGGAGTGATCAGCCACTTGCATGTTAATTTCACAAGCAGGCTGTTTAGTTGATCAAACCAGCTGGGACACTCAGCATAATAACTGATAGAGAACTAGGCCATCTTTAAGTAGGATTTAAAGATTGCCATTCGGTATTAATACAGCTTCTATTGCTAATATTTTTTTTTTTTTTTTTTCATATAAGAGGAGTACACAGAAGTAACTGGAAAAAAGCCTGCAGTAGTTGAGGCTTTTGCCGCTAGAAGCCACTTAATGTGACCCTCAGGCATCAGTCTGCCAGCTGGCAGCATTGAGTGAAATCATACTTCCACATAGTGTGCCTTTGTTTGACAGGGCTTCTCCTTTGTTTACTGATTTTTGCGATGCCCAAAAATGCCCTGAACTGTGGCAAAGTGGAGAGTGGTGGTTTCATCATGACAATGCACCTGCACACACCGCCTTGAGAGTGAGGCAGTCTTTGACCAAAAATGGCATGACAACCCCCCCACTTACCCACCTTCTCTATTCACCCTATCTTGCTTCCTGCAATTCTTTTTGTTCCCCTGAATGAAAAAGTCCTTAAAGGAAAACATTTTGCAGATGTGGAAGAGGTGAAGAAAAATAAATGACGGAGGCATTAAAAAGCATCACTTTGCAAGAGTTCCAGGACTGCTTCAAATGCATCTGGACCAATGCATTGCAATGCATTCAAATGGAGAATACTTTGAAGGAGATAAACGCATAAACATGTAAAACTAAGTGAATAAAATAATATTGCAAAATTCTGGTTTCTTTTGGGTACCCATCGTATATATGAGATTTTAGAGACTTCATTAGTGGGTAGGTCAAATTTGAAAGTGGAGGAAATTTAACCTGCAGGTAATGGGTTTGACTACTCTTGTTCTACATGTTTACCTGGCCTGCTAAAATAAGTTAAATCTCCCTCAATTATACCTATTTTGAAAAGGAATACATTGGATAATTTCGTTCTAGATACACAATACCCAATGCATCACTACATTTCTAATGGTAACTGACAAAAGACTATCTGTAACTTGGTGTAGAATAAATTAAATACTGTACACAACTTAATTTGAAGATGATCACTTCTTCAGTTTACTAATCAATGTTGACAATGTTTACCAATTATACATTAGTGATTTACATGCACATATATGACATGCTTCCACACAGTTTCTGTCTACCAATTTCTTCTTGCAATGTATTGGTGAATCTGAGGCTATCATGGGAAACACTTCCTGAAGGTGCCACACATTGAGATTGAAACCGGAACCATGAAATTGCAATAAACACAGTCATGTTTGCAAATTTACCTTCCACTCTATGGTACCTAACAGAAATGGAAGATAGACAAATATATATGAAAATATATACTTACTAGCCAAATTTTGGTTCTTAAAGACACTGGACCTCTGACTTCATAAATCCACCTTTGATATGTGAACAAAACCCTCAGCATCATGCGGATGGCAAAAGTAAAAGCTCCACAGACAACAACACCATAAAAAACATTGCCAAATATATTAACTGTATTGTTGTATATGTCCACCCTAAAAATATAAAAAAAACATCAACACACCATTACAATATTAATAATTATAAAAATATTTGTGACAAAATATTTCCTAACTAGACACTAGAACAACCTCAGATGGACAGAAATATTGAACTCTAAATAGCAAGTGCCAGGTGAGTATTGAAACACCTTACCCACATGTTACACACCTACCATACATATGTATACATGCAGACTGTCACATCTCATTGATGTCTGCAAACACTAGATCCAAGAAGTCAAACTGATTACTTTGAAAAAAGAACTAGACATGATTATTTTTATTTTCTATTACTAATGCAACATCCCTCAACCAGTAGACTGTATACACCTCTACTCAAATACACCTAATGGAACTACTTCTCCATACATTACTCTTGCCTGGTCTCATTTTTCAAACTCTTTGCTAAACACTTTCCCCAAGCCTCCCAACATAGAACTACAACCCTTTGGAATTTTTTCCCTACCTCTATTTATTACATCAGCAGGTTATACCAAAAAGTTATGATTCCTACAAACTTCCTTCTGTATATCAATGGTTTGCTTCTTATGGTTATTGCAGACATTTTTCTATGCAGATGATGCCACCCTTCAATTCTTAACTTTCTGCCTACAAGCATTATCAACTAACAACCATGACACCTCAACCAGCCTTACACTACTTCCATGAACAAATACCTGAGAAATTTCCTCCAATCAGAGTGGTTGGCATTAGGAAGGGCATCCAGCTGTAGAAACCTTGCCAGATCAGAATGGAGCCTGGTGCAGCCTCCTGGTTTGCCAGTCCTCAGTCAAACTGTCCAACCTATGCCAGCATGGAAAGCAGACATCAAACAATGATGAGGATATAGTAACCAAGTATATGCTAGCAAGGAAAGCGGACGTTAAACGATGATAAACGAACTTCATCAATACAGACACTCAGTTACTGCACATGGGTATTTCATTCATTCTAGTCATGAACATCATCATCATCATTTAACGTCCGCCTTCCATGCTGGCATGGGTTGGACGGTTTGACTGAGGACTGGCAAGCCAGATGGCTGCACCAGGCTCCAATCTGATCTGGCAGAGTTTCTTCAGCTGGATGCCCTTCCTAATGCCAACCACTCCGAGAGTGTAGTCAATTAAAATGGCCAATTAAAAACATTAAAGTCATCAGAGATACCAAACTGTTGGACAAAGTTATGACAGTAGAGTAGAAACTGAAAGAGGCCCATCATGTGCGTGTCTCCTAATCTTGGCCATCATACAGCCAGTGTCATTCATTTCCATAAAAACATATTCAAACTAGAAAAATATTATTGTGCTTGGAAATAGGTGAGGGTTGGTGACAGCAAGAGCATCCAGATGTATAATCAAGACTGACTTGGGCCAGACAACAATAACACAAAATGACACACACCTATATATTTATGATGCATTCATAATTAACAAATCAGTAATTTAAGGAGTTCTCTCAGATGAACTTCAAGATTAATTTCAAAGACAACAAAGAGGAAAAGATAAAACAAAACTACTTACTTTGGGAGGGTGTCTGCTATATTATCTAAATATGTGATTCTTGGAGCAAAGTTCTTTGCTTTCATAGAAGCTATTAGTGTAACAATAAACCCAAGTCCCATAGGTGTGACAGGGTAGATACCTGTACGGAATGTATTCTGAAATGATAAAGTAAAGCATTATTATTTTCATATGTTACAAAGAGAAAACAGATGGAAGATTAATTATTATCAAAGAACCTCTAGAGTTTCAAGTTCAAATTCTGATTGTGTCCACTGTCATCATTTTCTATCATTGTTTTGATATCCATTTTTCCATGCTTGCATGGGTCAGACAAAATTCACTGGGACACATTTTCTGTGGCTGAAAGCCCTCCTTCTCACCAACCCTCAATTATTTCAAATAAGATAATATTTTCTAGACATGTTTCCATGAAATATTCAAAACAAACACATCACTTGTATGAAGGTGATGTTCATTTACAACTACCACATTTTCAATACAAAAGAGAGAGAGAGAGAGACAGACACACACACACACACACACACACACACACACACACACACACACACACACACACACACACAGAGCAAGCTTCTTTCGGCTTCCCTCCACCAAATCCACTCACAAAGCTTTGGTTGAACTGAGGCTGGGGCAGAAAACACTTGCCAAGGTGCCTTGCACAGAGACTGAATCTGAAACCACAGGGCTTGGAAAGAAACATCTTAACCACACAACGCACTTACAATGAGAAACTTTGATCATAATTATCAGTAGAATAAGATGATCTAGAAATTACAGAAAATAAAGGTCCATCCATGCATCTTCTGTGACCCCTATTCTTGGTGAAGTTGCGGTGGTAGAGCCTTCACAGACACCTCCTCCATAGTATCCTATTAGAAGCAACTGTCATTATACTTTCCAGCTGGATTCCCAAGCATAACCAGCTGCAACTATAGGTATTATCCAACAATTCCATTCATGATCGACCACTAAGTCTCCTGCCATTTGGCTTGTCATGAAGAATACATCTTGCAATTCTTTCCTGCAATATTCTGATCACATGTCCATGTATTAGAGCTGTGACCACTAAATGTGGAAAAGGTTGTTTAAATGTTGCAGTTCGATAAATTAGACACTGGAATAGTTATTATTGAAACTATCACAATCTTAGAAAAAGCAAACACTGCTCCACTATGATGTGCATTTGTGCCTTGTAAAAAAAAAAAAATAATAATAATGAGACTGTTGTAGAGTGTTCAAATGCACTATAACATAACTGCTCAGAACTGAATGAAGCATTTTCTGTCTATGAAGCCTATTCATTAAAATGAAGTTTGGGTTCTATTTTTGATATGGAACAAATGGAGACAACATAAGGTAGGTAGACTCTTTAGTCTTACTGAGGACAACTTCTCTAGTGCTGGTAGTACAATAAAATGTACTCAGTTCATGCAATAAAGTAGTTGAGTATAAGAAGGACATCTAGTCTGTGAAAACATGCTAAAATAATGACATATACAACAATTGAGTTGGTTAGTTTTTCTCTGTTGCTGTATGCCAGGTGATGAAAAACCATGACAGATTGTAAAACCATTTAACCTATGCCTGCATGAAAAATTAGGTATAAAATGCTGATGATTTATAGTTGTCAGGACAAACTGATGAAGATAATACACATTATCAACATCTGTAGGAGAATATCTACAGGAAAAAAAATATGGGTGAAGAGGGAACCAGAGTCCAAGTTTGAATACTTATAACAGAGAGAACTCAAGGACCAGGTGGTGGTGATGATAGTGGTTGATATTTAACCAGGTGGAGTGTTAGACCTACAAACCCAATTAGATTGAGCAGTGTTAGACCTTCCACTTTTTTTAAAGAATGAAACGAGAGAGAGAGAGAGAGACAGGCAGACAGATAGAGACAGAAACAGAGGAGGAGAAAGAGAGAGAGACAAACAGATAGAGACAGAAACAGAGGAGGAGAAAGAGAGAAAGAGAGATGAGCTAATAAGAAGAGATAAAAGACAATGTCAACCCAAAAGAATTTGAATACAGATTTTGAAGCAACCTAAATATCACAAGAGTTCCACTATTCCTGTCATTCTACTGTTCTGAATTACACCATAGTAATGATAATAATGTGGGGCAGGAGTCAAAGAAGAAGTCTTTAGATTGAACCCAGTACATTTTTGTTTGAAAACATCAAACAACAAAGGTTGTTTGTGGCTGAGATGTAGAAACTTGAGAGTTTAAAGAGCTGAAAAAATATTGGAAAACAGTGAAGCTCATACTTCACCTCAGAGTATTACAAATGTTAATGAAAGAATGCGGTTCAAACAAGAGTCGACTTTGTTGACCACAAACTTACCCCTACAATATCTATCACAAACAACAACATTGATAATAAACATTTTTATCTTAATACTTGACCTATTTTTGTAAAGGGATAGGATGTATTTATGTAGACTTTATGATTAAAAGATTACTTACATAATAGAAATTTGGCAAACAATAGAAACCAAGTAATTTACCAATTAAGTCAGACAAATATCATCATATTTTTATTGATATTCATTGCAACTAGAGAAAAATAATTACTGAAATTGAACAGCAAGAATCCACAAATTCCTAAATATATACATACCTTTCATAGAAATATTTCTTATAAAATACATGGCCTAAGTGTGACAATTAATATTGAAAATAAACAAGAATTTGGAAAGGTTTACTGAAATGAATTTTTCATTACTAAGCTGGTGTTATGAACTTAACAAAAAGGGTTTTACATAAGATGACAAAGTGTTTAAAATAAGAGAGTTTTATATCAGAACCAGAGCAGTCCCCATATAGGTTGATATTGAAAGAGCTAATAAACACATCTCACAAATTAGAAGAATTTATAGGACCAGCACTTAACTTTTGATTTCTGTAGCATTAATCCTGAGACCACCACTAATCCTATTTCAAAATAAACTGGAGACCACCCTTAAAGCCATGTTACCAACCTACCTGAGATGTTACCCATTTATCTGAACCTACCCCTTGTTTTATTTTATCAAGCCACTTAAGACAACTCCTAGCCCTAAGTAAACCAACTCACTTTGGACAATCCCTAAACCCCTAATTACATGTCACCAACTCATTTGAAATCAGTTATATTAACATATTCATATTCAAACTGGATCTTCAATTACAATCTCATTAAACAAATGGTGTGAGATATCAGCAAGCAACTATTTATCAACAAATTGAAATGCCTTCTGAAAAACAAATTTATCCAACAAATAAAAACATCACAGTTAATTTACCAAACCTTTCTGAATTCTTGATTATTTTGAAAAAGTATTTGAAACTTAATTGGAAATATGGTTATGAAATGATTAAGTGAATAAGATTTTAAAAAGTCTGGGTAGGAGACTAACCTACTACAGATAAATTGTCCAGAAAATGCCTGGTAGCTATTACTCAAAGCTAGATTAAATGTTAAGTGTTAAGTTAGATGAGTAGTTCAAACACACTTGATAGCTAATAAGTTAAAACAGCTATTAAGGGTATGAAGGCAAGGGAAGAAGCCAGATCATCAGTGATAGATCATTCACAATGTCAATCAGGTATTACTAGGAGTCAATCCCAATAACTGGCATAATAGTGTCACCGTTAACTGCTATAAAAGCAAAAGAGACGCTCCAGAAAGAAACTATAGAGGCACCAAACTAAATGGACCAAGTCATGAAAGTAATGGAAAGACATAGTGCAGAACTAATTAGGAAGAAAATTAGCCTTGATGAGATGCAATTCAGGTTTGTGCCAAGAAAGAGTAGTACACATATCTTCCAAGACAGACAACTATAAGAAAAGTTCTTAGCAAACAATAAGCCGCAATAACTAGCATGCATTGAGAAGAGATGGCAGGCTGGAGAAGACATGTCCAACCAATGCAAGCATGGAAAACAGGTATAAAATGATGATGAATTTAATCACCATCTTTTATTATGCAAATGTAAAAATATGAAGTGACAGATTTTACAGAATATACTATATAATTGTGCACACACACACACACACACACACACACACACACACACACACACACAAGACCATTGGGTAGGTAATTGATTGATTGCCAAGCAAACAATAAGTAAATAGTAATGAAAGGAACCTCTTTGTAATTGTGCAATCTATTAGAAATCTCCCTCAAATGTCACTTTATTAACAGTCACAAATGGATAATGTAGTCTTACATACATTATCTCTGAGTAAAAGACAAGATAGTTAACATCTAGAACTCTTTTGACTATAGGTCTGCAGAATTAAAGACATCTTTGGACAAAACAATAACAACTTTATCACCTAAATGGAATATTTATTCTTTAGGCAGCAGGAACATTTTAGCAATAGAGGGATATCTTATAGAAGCCAGAGAACACAGGAAAGACTTGAATTCAGAATGTAAAGAGATAAGAGAGGGTGGGAGAAAGCAAGTAGGTGAAATAGACAGACAGACACACATATATTAACAGAAGAAACAACTAAAATAGTTTAGCTAAAGCAATATCTTACTTTGAATCTTCCTAAACGTTTTTTCCATGATGTGACACCACTCTTGAAAATAAGGCCCAGTACCTCTCGGTTGACATTAACATCGAGACCTTCAGAAGTCACACTGAAGGAGAATGCAACTGCTGAGTGTGCTTCAGCCATCACAACAGTTTATGAAATGAGCAAACCTGAAAAGAAATACATAAATATAATGATAGAATAATGAAAACAAAACAAATATTACAAATATCAACGGTTTCATAAATACACCATACATACATGGCTATGTAAGAAAACTTCAGTAACATATATAATCAGAGTAGTCTTTCTTGGACTAACAGCTCCCACTTTCAACAGTTATACTTTTGCAGTTCAGGAACAGGAAATATCAACAAAATACCTGATGCACAAAAAGGGATAGTGGTGAAAGTAAAACACCAAGATGTGAGATCTTATGCAACTATTTGAATATGCCAACATAACACTATCTACTTATGAGGCATGACATAGTGGTCAAAATACCAGGCAAGTATAGTCCTAAAGATATAAATATATATCACAGTGATGTGTGTGTATAGGTGGGGGTGGGGGTATTCATAAAATGAAAGAATACAGTTGGAATGTTCCTGCCAAAATTTCTGTAAAACATAAGCATAACAAACTATATATAAGCTGGGACAAACAAAAAAAAATATATAAGAACAGTAGAAGCCAGTTGTCCAGCAGCTGTTAACTTAAGGAATAGAAAACATTTATACTGAACTAATACAAAAATTGCAGACACTATATCCTGACTATCATCATCACATTCAATGTGCACTTTTCCATGCTGGCATGTATCAGAATTTGTTGAGGTAGATTTTCTATAGCTGGATGTCCTTCTTGCTGCCAAGAAGATAATTTACCAATGCCCAAACATATTTTTCATGGAAGACTGGAAATGTACAGCATTGCATGTATGATAGATCAAGACAAGAGTACATACAAACATTCTCTCTGTCGCTCACACACACACACACACACATACTTCTTTCAATTTTCATTTACCAAATCCATTCACAAGACTTGGGTCAGCCCTGGACTATAGAAGACACTTGCTAATGAGCTACAGCTAGATGCCCTTCCTCTCACCAACTACTTTATATAGTGTACTGGGTGCATCTTATTGTGGACCAGGACTCAAGAGGTTGTCATGTCCTTGACAAGATTAAGAGTTCTCTTGATATCACTTGTTTCATTGTTCATTCACAACTGAGTACATTTTATCATGGCACCAACATTGGTAGGGCTGCCTTGTACTCCATAAGATTAAAGTCCTCACCCTCAATGATGAGTTTATTTGCTCATGGCCATGTGGCTGAAAAGGTAAAATGTAGAGAGCATTAACAAAAGAATCAGGATGTACAGGTGAAGGGAGTGAGAGGGTGGTAGAGGGGGTGAGAGAAGGATGGATAGTAATAGAGATGGATAAATGGTAAGGGTGACTGGTACATGTCAATAACAAGTGGCTTGGTGAGGTGGAATCTTTGGTAGAACTTCTCCCAGTTTGATTATGGTAGATTCTTGCTAGCTGGAAATCAGTGTACAGACTTTCAAAAACACCTAATGAAACCTCTCACCTTCTCCATTCCCGCCAGGCCAATGGGAGGTGGTTTTAGTCTCTTGCAATTTTATGTTGAGTGAGAAAAGTAGCTAATTTATGGCTCATAAATTAAGCCCCTTGTTCAAAGTGAATTAAAGCTAAAGAAGCCAAAGCTGTCCATTATGGTATATGCAAATATGTATCACTGATGATTGCCAATAAATCTATAAGTAGATGAATGTTTTGGACTGATAAAGCCCAAACTCAGTTGTTTGAATAGCTGTGTAGCCTTGATCAAATTTTCCAAACATAAAATTGCAGATTTGGTTGAGATTGTCAATAAAAAGGAAAGAGTATTTGTTTTGATAGAATACATGTTGTTCCCCAGAGTAACAAAGTGTGAATATATCAGGAAGTAATCTACAGCACTGGATCTCTGTGAGAGAATCTGCAGAGATATTATCTCTTCCAGGACAAGATTGATTAACATTGTAAAACAATATAGTCTTGCTCATTGTGGGCAGTCATATCATTCTTTATCGTGGATTTAGTTGAAGGCAGAAACATAAATGATATTGATTGGTGAGTAGTCAGTAGGATAAATTGTTTCCATAAATATAGACTTTTGATAATAACTGCTACTTCTTTTTCAATAACAGGACATTGTCTTCCATTTATGTTATGTTAATGTGAAAAGAGAGCTAAGGCTGACCCTGGGAAGGAGTAACCACCAAAGCCACATTAAATGTATTTGCCTCAACTGATAATGTACAGCTAAGATTGTGGATTTGAAATTTCTGGTACCTTGTTGATCATGAAAAATGTAAATGTGTGAAGCAGTTGTCCATGTTGTAAATGTGTGAAGCAGTTGTCCATGTTGTAAATGTGTGAAGCAGTTGTCCATGTTGTAAATGTGTGAAGCAGTTGTCAATGTTGTAAGTGTGTGAAGCAGTTGTCAATGTTGTAAGTGTGTGAAGCAGTTGTCAATGTTGTAAGTGTGTGAAGCAGTTGTCAATGTTGTAAGTGTGTGAAGCAGTTGTCAATGCTGTAAGTGTGTGAAGCAGTTGTCAATGTTGTAAATGTGTGAAGCAGTTGTCAAAGCTTGCTCAACGTCAAAGTTCGGAGGGTTGAAGAAATCTGTCCATTTTGAACTGAATTAACAATAATAACTTAGCTCAGTTGTTTTACAGAAAACAGAAAGAGCAAGTCTCACATATACATGGTCATACACATACAATCATGAGGAGAAGAGTATTCTAACAGCTTGAACAAGACCCTTTGTTGGAGAAAGGTATTTGAGGGTAACATAGTTGAAAGTATATATATATATGGACACATCTACTGCACAATTATACCACTGGGGCTTATTTTGGGGCGGGGGGATGTCTTATATTTTTGCAGAAAAAAATCCAAGAAAGACAAAAAAGTCTCATGTCCTCGTATAAAAGGAAAAAATTGTAAAAAGGAAACTCATGTTTTTAGTTATCAAAAGTTTGTTTATTTGCTTATTGTTTTTAGTCAAGTACAAACATTTCGTCCTCTTCTGGAACATCGTTATAAATCATTAAACCCCAAACTTCAGACTGGATTTCTTGCAATTCCATTTCCTGTAGAATCATGGACCCCAATCTCTCATGTTTGGCAATATAACTTTCCTTAAATGAACACTTTTTTGTCCAAGTACCCTGCTCATAGTGCATAGGCAACACAACTGTCAGTAATTTTATTCTATGAATTCTTCACCCAATTCACTTCTTCTTGGAGGTTGGGTTTGACAAAGTTTCCACACTGATTTCTCTCCATTCTATGTTTGATATATTCATTCACTTCCATCTGCAAATAATCCTTGAAGGGCTTGTTTATTACAAGATCTAATGTTTGTAGATATGAAGTCATTCCTGAGGGAATCATTAAGTGGTCAATTCTTCTTCCAGAAAGAAAGGTTTTCATATCTTTTACACGATGAGTACTGGCCGAATCCCAGGCTAAAAGACCTCTTTGAGAACCATGTAAAACAAGTGGCATAGTTAAATCAACCCATATTGATGAGGCACTTGTCTGTTCAATTGTTGTTTTAGATCCTTGGCCCATAAATACTGCAGTCTCATCTGTAGCAATTATATTGGAGAGATTGTATTTAGAAAAATGAATTGATAGTAGAGGATCACCTCTGGCAAATATAGGCCAAGGAGGACTTTGAGAAGTGGTTACATCTGATAATGCCTTAAATGATAACACAAGATGGAGATTCTTGGAAAGCTAGAGTATAATATACCAGTCCAATCTATACCAGCCTAGAAAAAGAACAAATATTAAAATGTAGATGATGTGAGAAAGATCAAATAAAAGAAAAAAATGTTTACACTTCATCAAGGACACTGTTAGAGATAAAGATAGGCTTAAAAGCAGGATATAGTACAATTCTACGCAGAAGGATAGTGATTCAGTGAAAAAGTGCATCACTTGATATTAACTGGGGCAAACAGCAAAATCTCCTGCTAGCAACACACAACATATTAACCTACACTGTACTTATTTCTATAAATTTGTAATACATCATGTAGGAACCAAGATTTTATTGAGAATGTTACGTGTATGTACTTGCAACAACACATTCACACCCATTTTAAAGGAAAATCTTTCAGATATGTAAGAAAAAAAAAAAAACATACATGCATGCATGTACGTATGTACACATAATTTATTGATAGTATGTTTAAAAGGAAATAAAAGCAAAAAATGACAGCAGGAAAGAAGAGAAAAGTATTAAAAGAAAAGGACGCGCAAGAGAGAGAGAGAGTGAGAAGAGGGAGAGGAAAAGAGAAAGAGGAAACGAAAAGGGGGAAAAGAGAGGATAAGAGTAAACGAGAACGGGGAAAAGAGAAAAGGAAAGAGAGAGAGAAAGAGGCGGGGG
>NC_068982.1:66084194-66085018 GCF_001194135.2 Octopus bimaculoides | reverse complement strand
GAGAAGAAGAGAGAAATTTCAAACAAGATTTTGCATTTTGTTGGTCCAGTGAGTGAGAACCAATACTTTAGTGGTAAATTTGTGTTCAAATTTCACCGAGGTCGACTTTGCCTTTCATCCTTTCGGGGTCGATAAAATAAGTACCAGTGAAATACTGGAGTAGATGAAATCGACTTTTTCCCTTCCCCAAAACTGCTGGCCTTGTGCCAAAATCTGAAATCAATATTAGACAAAGTATCAAGGTGGAAAGCTGGCACTCAGGACAAAATGCTAAGCGATACCATTCTGAGTCAAAATTCCGCCAATGTTGACTTCGCTTTTCATCCTTTCGGAGTCGACAAAATAAGTACCAGTTGAACATTGGGTCAATGTAATCAACTTACTCCCTCTCCCAACGGAATTGCTGGTCTTGTGCCAAAATTTGAAATCAATATTGGATAAAGTAGGTGATCTTTAAATATTAATATCTTGTTGATCACTTACTCTAGAACACAGTACAAGGGTGAAAAAACTGTCAAATTATATTAGGCCACTGGGCTATTACCTGACAACACGTCTTGACAGACGCAATGTGTGTTGTGCGTCTAACATCATATTAGATGATCAATGTTCTCATGTTTAGTTGTACTTGGGGATGGTCATATTGCCAGTTTAGTCAATAAAAACACACGCACTGTATATTTGGTGTTAATTTGCTTCAGCTTTATATTACATTAATCTTAATCTTATTTCGGCCAGAGTTCTTTCGTCACACTTCTGTGACCTCATCAGTGGTCCTTTGTTTCCTTCTTTCTTATGTGTGTCTCACCTTGCTAACTATCAGC
>NC_068982.1:66083212-66084184 GCF_001194135.2 Octopus bimaculoides | reverse complement strand
CATATATATATATATATATATATATATATATATATATACATGGCAAAAGTAAAGAATACGCACACCTGGTGTTTAGGGTCAAAGTTAGGATTTAGGGTAGGGTTTTTGTTACGCCGAAAACGGGTAGTGTGCGTATTCTTTACCTCTGCCTATGTTTTATGTGCTACTATTAGTATCATACGATGAAAAGCATACCGGACAATATTTTTTAAAACGTCTGGTGTCTCAGAGCAAACTTCAAATATTAACAGCTTTGAGTTAAGGAGGGAAATTGTGTGGTCGCTCAACCTGCTAGAAGTAATAGCCAAATCACGCTCAAAACAAAAGAAAAATGTCTTAAAAATTGTACATCGTATAATGTCCTACGAATCTATAATAATAATAATAATGTTATGTGCGTGTAAACAATTGACCTGAAACTAGTTGGAAGTCAGGTACGCCCAGATATTTAACGTTCACCTATTAAGAAACGGCAAAACAAAACAAACAAACCCATTAAACTAGCTATTATACATAAAGCCGGTAACGACCAGCAGTCATAGCAATAATTAAGGACGTGTGAAATAACAAGAGTGGACAAAGTTTCATCATGTTTTAAGGGTGGAAACATTTTGTATGTTGATAATATAATAGCTACTATATCACCCGGGAACGACCGCAGTGAGTACCAGGAGAAAATAAGAGGAAACTGTTCTAGTGCATAGTACAATCCTAATTTCCAGAGAAAGACGAAGGACATTGCGGTAATTGTTTGACCAGTTAAAGATAACCATAGCTTCAAATCGAGGAGTACCGATATATACATATATGTGTGTTTGTGTGTGCTTCTTTAATGTGATTTTGAGAAATGTAACGAGGGTAAATATAACCAGAAAAATAGATTTGCTACGATATATATTTCAAGAGCAAAGGGAAGAAAAACGTTGTATACAATGGTAAATACATTATATATATATATATATATATATATAT
>NC_068982.1:66079020-66082097 GCF_001194135.2 Octopus bimaculoides | reverse complement strand
TTTAAAGCGTTAAGAGGGCTCCAAGACGGTAGTAGGAAAACACTATCACGTGACCTTATTAAGGGCTGTGATTGGTCAGTTTGCGTTCTGGCGGGAAAGGTTCGAAGAATATGCCGCTTCAAATAATAATCAGTCACGTGATGACAAGGCTGGTGTTTTCCACTACGCTCGCTTGTTTATATTCAAATGAGAAGATTGTATGTAATGGCGATAGCAGTTTTGTATCTAATGGCGATAGGTAGTTTTGTATGTAATGGCGATCGAGGTGTTAGAGACGATAGGTAGTTTCACTACAGCCCATTAACCAAAACAACGGCAAGCCCTTAACTGAGTAAGGACCCAACCTCACAAAGATCGGACAATTTGGAAGCCAAACTGGTCTGTTTAAAGTTGACCAGCCCAGTAAAGTAATTTGGAGTAGTTTGTTATTAATTACGTAAGAGAAACAGTATAACTTGCAGCTGTCGAAGACAAAACACAAACAAACATTTACATTGTTATCAAGGCGCAGAAGTGGTTGTGTGGTAAGTAGCTTGCTTACCAACCACATGGTTCTGGGTTCAGTCCCACTGCGTGGCAACTTGGGCAAGTGTCTTCTACTATAGCCTCGGACTGACCAAAGCCTTGTGAGTTTGGTAGACGGAAACTGAAAGAAGCCCGTCGTATATATATGTATATATATGTGTATATGTTTGTGTGTCTGTGTTTGTCTCCCAACATCGCTTGACAACCGATGCTGGTGTGTTTACGTCCGCCTAAACTTAGCGGTTCGGCAAAAGAGACCAATAGAATAAGTACTAGACTTACAAAGAATAAGTCCTGGGGTCGATTTGCTCGACTAAAGGCGGTGCTCCAGCATAAATCTATTTTTCTATCTGTTTACATTCATTACCTTGGGTAATTACAAACTCCCGAGGAAATCAATGCACTGGATTCTTATAGTATTTATTTACTGACAGTAAGTCACAGCATATATAGTCAGAACTGGGTCTATTGAGGTGTGAAGCCCCCAGCAACTGCGCCTTAAGACGGTACTGCTCACACCCACACAACATATTCGTATATTTTCGCACGTTTCGCGATATCGTTGTCTTTAGAAAGAGCTGTCAGCGTGTGGTAAACACACCATACTTCTTGAGAGTATTATGTGTGTCTTGCATAAGAAATTTTTAGGAGCAAAAATCAATGACACCAATATAATAAAAGAAAGTTAAAATGGATTAAGATAACTAAAATATGCTTAACTAGAAGAGAAGCATTACAAGGTTTTAAGTTGACAAAATAGTCGTAGAAGTTTTATACAGCTGAATGAGAGAAAATAGAGGTAGAGGCGAAGATAAATATATAATGGTGGTGGAGAGGGCGCTAAGAAATGGGAGAGAAAATAAAGTGCATTTTTATTGTACTAGCTTTTCCTTACACACACGTGTATGTGTTCCTGCTTGCATCGAGCGATAGTACGAGAAAAACAAAAATAGAACGAATGTAAGAGAGAGAGAAAGAGGGAAGTTAGCTTATAATCTTCATACAAGACCAAAAGTCACGTGTGCAAAGCTTTCAGTTGTTGAGGAGAAAACCGCTGGGATAGAACAGCTTCGTCCCACATTTTGACCTTTGTACTCAACCTACTAAAAAATATGCTGTAATGCAACAAAACAACTCAAGGTTGGGACGAATTCCTACACTTCAATAACGTAACAGACAGACGGGCAGGGAGTAAGATTTCACAACTCACCTTTTTGTTCTTTTATTTCATTTCTAGTTGCGCTCTCTCTCCTCTTTCACAACCATACATATACAATTTAGTGCGGTAAAGAATTAGATTCGCAACAATGTGGTTTTGGGTTCAGACCCACTGCGTGGTACCTTGAATGAGTGTTTATAGACCAGAACGGACCAAAGCTTTGTGAGTGGATTTCCTAGGTAGAGAGAAAGCGAAATGTCTGTCGCGCGTGCGCGGGTATACACGCGTGCTTGTATAAATCGTTTTTCAACCATTGGACTGCGGTCACACTGGGGCACCGCCTTGAAGGGTTTTAGTCAAACAGACGGACCCCACAACTTATTTGGTCTGGTAGCTATTCTATCGTTCTTTTGTCGAACCACTAAGTTACAGAGATGTAAACAAACCAGCACCGGTTGTCAAGCGGTGGTGGGGACAAACATAAAGACACATAAATGTAAGTGCGCGTTTGTTTCACTTTCCGCTTGACAACCGACGTTGCTTTGTTTGCGAGCTTAGTGGCTTGGCAAAAAAGGGAACAGAAATACTCGGGTTCATTAAAATGTTCCACAACCTTCTTTTGCCCGTCTAAAAATGCTTGAATACATCCTACGTGACCAAACTTTTATTCGCATGTAATCAAATGTAGAAGCTGTAATTAAATGTAAAATTAATATATTGCATACCCCTCCCTTTCATGGCTGTTAACATACTTCTGAAAGGTGATATAGACCTCTTTGGGAATCCGTTGGACTTCGAGACAGTGTTCCAGCACGGTCACTGGCTGTGGTAAGTAGTTTACTTCCCAACCCCATGGTTTCGGGTCAAGTCCCACTGTGTGGTCCCTATGGTAAGTGTCTTCAACTATAGCCTCGGGCTAATCAAAGCTTTGTGAGTGGATTTGGTCGACCGAAAGAAGCCTTTCGTGTGTGTGTGTGTATGTATGTCCCCCACTCCCGCTTGACAACCGGTGTTGGTGTGTTTGTCTCCGTAACTTAACAGTGAGGTAACCGATAGAATATGTACCAGGCTGAACAAAAATGTACTGAGGTAGGTTAGTTCGACTAAAATTCAAAACAGTGCCCCACCTTGGCCAATCTAATAACTGAAACAAGATTATATATATATATATATACGCGCGAGTCGTCTAAGCGTGGGTATGTTATCCGATAAGTACAGTATTATATATCCATCATATTCCCTTCCATATCGGCTAACTCTGATGAGCGTAAGGTTATATAATCAGATTGTTACCTAACACTCCATTGTATCCCTTACGTGAAACCGATTGGTAAGATCAACTGCGATGGATATATAATACTGTACATTTCATATATATATATATATATATATA
>NC_068982.1:66066267-66078744 GCF_001194135.2 Octopus bimaculoides | reverse complement strand
GACAACCGATGTTGGTGTGTTTTCAGTAAAAGAGACCGATAGAATAAGTACTAGCCTTACAAAAGATAAGTCCTGGGGTCGATTTGTTTGACTAAAGGCGGTGTTCCAGCATGGCCGCAGTCAAATGATTGAAACAAGTAAAATATATATATATATATTATAACTTAGCCGTCACTCGCAAGCGAGTATGACCTGGAAGCATGGGTTACGCTTCCGCCAGTTATTTTAGGTGTTTATGTAGTCCCGAGCAGGGACAGGCACTCCCAGATCTCCCACATTGGCCCATCAGAACATCGAGCACGAACAATCAGCTGAATAGACTGAACAATATGAAATGAAATGCCTTGCTCAAAAGCAAAATACGCCGCCCGGAGCAAGACTCGGACCTACTACCTTATGATCGTGAACCCAACATCCCAAAGACTAGACCACGCACCTTCACAAACATATGCACTCACTCGCGATAGAATTGAATCCAAAGAGGTAAAACTGTTTTCTTTTTTCTCTAAAGAA
Source organism: Octopus bimaculoides (assembly GCF_001194135.2). NCBI lineage: Eukaryota > Metazoa > Mollusca > Cephalopoda > Octopoda > Octopodidae > Octopus > Octopus bimaculoides. The sequence goes on along the minus strand of NC_068982.1, from coordinate 66,078,231 downwards.
AAGACTGCCCAAAATGTCAGAAATTTCATTCTTTGCAACAATTTTATTTTCTCTCTTTCTCTCACTCACACGCGCGCGCGCAAACTTTAGAAGAAAGATTTAGAAACTTATGAAGTCAATTTTCACATTATTTAGCCACAAGGGTCCAAAACAGCGGGAATATACAAGGACGAGATACAACACAGGATTTGCAAACTCCAAACATACGTACTTAACGATATATCTTAAAAATCAACAAAAGTACCTCTCAAACAATAAATTAATAAAAACAATAAAAATGAAAACCTGGCTATCATAGATTTATTGAAAATGGACATTATATCACTAGGTTAAACGAAATATTATATGCAGGGGACAGTGTAGTTACAAAGACGACTGGATACCTCATCATATGTCTTAAGAATATCAAGATACAAACATCAAGGAAAAGACAAAAAATATATAAAGTGGAGGAAAGGCAAACATCTCTCAATCTTCAATGAAATCAATAGCGAAACTAAACAAATACCACAGAAATGTAACATTAAAAATGTTTCCAAAGTTAAAGAATACCTGAAACAATATATCTTTGTTAAATCACAAAGAACTCTGCGGTATGAAACACGAGTTTTTTGTCTTTTTGTTTAAAGAAGTTCGATTCTAATCCCAAATGATTTCAGTTAGAAATCGACATAAAATAGAAATCAACACAGCGTCAACAGGATGCAGAAGAATTGAGAAGCTGTATGATCAAGGAAGAGACTGTTCCAAATAACAAACTACTTGAACAATCGTAGGATGTCATAATAACATAAAAAGTAGTTCAGGCACATTAAAAAACAAACAAGTGGCTGGTTCCAGAACTTAAGTTCCAAAACTTTTGGACAAAATATTTAACAAGGTCACAATGTGAAACAAGCAAGGACATTTAATAAGATACCGACAGACCCAAAGACATGTGACTGGCTCACTGAGAGAGAAAAGTATTCTAATCCGTAAGACTATCGAAACAACAAACCCCAAGAACTACAGACCCCATAATCAACCTTCCAAAATTGTGAATAAGTTTAAAAGGAAAGCTAAAAATGAAATTATAGATTGCTATGTTAAAGTGTTGGTTACAAAATTCCCGATCTGACCAGTAGACAGATTAAAAAAAAAAAACCAGGTGGGAAATAGACAACGAAAACTGCAACACAAGCTGAGAAACGAAGGACTGAAAGCTTGAAATAAGCCAAATACATTAAGTAATTATGCAGAATGTGGAGAATATATGGGAATTTAACAATTAGGTGCATTGTTTCCGAGTGTCCAGTCTTAATCAAGGCATGACAGAGTTGGAAGGTTTCCTATATATTAATCCATTTCGTCAAAAGAGAACAAAGCTAATCTGCCGAATACTGTGAAGGATCACCCGGGAAAGAAATACCCCTGAATTGAAATATCAGTCCTAACAGACAATAATGTAATCTCTCTAAGAAATAGAAAAATTTGGAAATATAGATAGCCTGGACGTCAGGACTAAAAACAGAAAGAATTCCTATAACAACAGATTCCTTGAGAATGATTAAAATCATTCAGGCTAATACATAAAACCCCAGGACTGAAGAAGAAGAAGAAGAAGGAGAAGAAGAAGGAGGAGGAGGAGGAAGATTTAGTTTCCATTGCCACACGGCGGATGTTAAGTTACATATAACAAAATGTATGAGAATTTGTTTACACAGGAATCGGATGAATGAAGGAGGGGAAATAGATGATATACAAATGTGATAAAGTCCTCTAAGAAGAAATTCGCCATCTAGAGTCACTCACAAAGCCTACAATCCAGGATTTCTGATTACCAAAACTAAATCCCTCGCTCAGCTGTTCGGAGAGCAACTTCTCCCTCTCCAAGTGGAATATTAAAATGTCGATGAGGGCGTGTCTGAAAAGCAGTATCTGTTCTTAGTCCTGTCAGTTGCGTCCACCAACTTTTGCCATAGAGACGAAAACTACCTACATTTCTCGGTCAAAGAAAGGTGATGGGACGATCTTCATGATAGACAAGGCCGCTAGCCGGACCGTCAAGTCAGCGATGCTCCGAGACTGAATGATTCTATGAAGTACGGTTTCAACGCTCTGTGCGTATCTTGGACAGGTCCAGTTAACAGCATTTCCGTGTCTGTTCCATTTATCCCAAACCAACAATACTCTCCGTATCACTGATAAGTCAGGAATTTCTGGAAGTTATACTTAGCCCCTGCGCCGAAAGTCCTTCGGAACAGACGAGTCATTAGTTAATGCCATAAAAGCGACAGATGAGGAGACAGAAATGTTACAAAAAGAGAGGAGGGTAAGGGAGAGAGGAAAGCGAGGGAGAGTGTGTATGACGCTGAAATAGAATGAAACAACACGAAAAATGATAGTATAGAGTATATAAAATACGGTAACATCCCAAGAGGAGGATTGTAACAGACCCAGGACTATGACTAGCAAAGATAAGTGCTGTCTCCCAACTGTAATCTTCTGTCTTAGAGTAAATACACAATTAAATACATGCCCTCATATTTTGAGGAATAAATATAATCAAATATCTAAGCATCAAGCCTTGACTGATGCTAAGACACTTTCAAGCCCAGAAGTATTAAAAAGCAAAGTCAACCGGCGACTACCAATTCTGTAATTTACGATTTTAAAAAATATAATGATTATAATAGTTAAAATTATAAATAAAAATTTCTAACGTAGGTAGACATAAGGCCGTACATTTGACAGATACTTCTACTCTGACAAACTTAATCGACTCCAGCAATTCTGAACTTAGAATGGAAAAGAATACGACTATATACCACAATTTTGGCCGACGTTCTGAATGGCATAAAGAAATCTATTTGCAAATGGAACCATACTTTCTTTCTATATTTTATCAGTATTATTATAGATAAATTGAAGAAATCACTAAAAGGAAGTTTCTGTATACATGTGTATATCTGTTGGTTATATAGAAATCTAAATTTCCTCTGAAAATGATTGCTATAGTTTGTTTAGCTGTAGGTCAGCCCTAATCCAGCAGACCTGATCAAAAACATTTCAGCTGTAACCATCCCAACTTTTCCTTATAAGCAGGGAACTCGGGCCTACATTATCCAATGTGTTCTTTTGTAAGGGTATGATTTGGTTGCTATTTCTTGTACATAGAGGTTCTCCCGTTGGCTCAAACTTTGATGTGATGTTATATCAAGCCTAAATTTAGAGAAAATAAATAGTATAAACTATTGGCAACGTACACTGCTACAAAAGCCATTCTTATGGTAACTGTGAATCGAAAACGTAGTCGTTGCCACGGATTTCCCGTAAATTTCCACCTTACCACAATGCCAACCGTTATAAGAATATTAATTTATTTGAAGGATATTTTTTCACTTAATTGCACCCAGAGTTCCTTCGTTAACGGATAGCATTTATAATTGTTCAACGTCCTCCTTCCGTGCAGGCATTATATTATATATATATATTATATTATATTGGACGGAGAGCAGTGAACCTAATATTCATGTCTTTCCCATAGATATTGGGATATACGCCAAATAATTTCCAAGAGGGAATCGAAAGCAGATCGCCGGTTCTATTTACCAACAAACTTAACGCCGCTTGACAGACAAAACAGCAGTAAAAAATATACAAGTGGCAAGAAATCACATTAGTAAATAATAGTTTATATCAACTCTTTAAATTGCTTCAGCTTTAAAGCTACGGTCATGCTGGGACACTACCGTCGATTTTTTTTTTCTTTCTTTGATACAAGATAAATCAAAATAAGTTTCATAATCTCACTAGTTATTCATGAATGTCAACAATACTGGCCACCATTTCATCACTACTACTACATCAATAGTCTGGCAATGTTCCTACCTCCAAGTGGTGCCAAATGGATCACCATAATTGCAACAAGCCAAAATGGTGCTCGATCCGTTAGAAACAACAGCCAAACTATCCTCAATTTACACGTTGGGTCTTCAAAAATGACACATCAGATGTGATTCTGAGTACAGAAGGCCTAGCAAAAGTCGAGACGGTCATGGTTGGAATATTTCATCCATAGGTTTGATTTATCATGGTTAAATTGATGCTAAATAAACAAGCTATTTTGAACAAATGAAATAATTCAAACCGCCTATCCAAAATGCATTGGGAATAAATGTTTTCATTTTTGTCGCATAGGCGGCGAGCTGGCAGAATCGTTAGCACGCCGGGCGAAATGCTTAGCGGTATTTCGTCTGTCTTTATGTTCTGAATTCAAATTCCGCCGAGGTCGACTTTACTTTTCATCCTTTCGGGGTCGATAAATTAAGTACCGGTTGCGTAACTAATCGACTGGCCCCCTCCCCAAAAATTTCGGACCTTGTGCCTCGATTAGAAAAGAAAAAAAAAGTTCCAGATTCGTATTGTACGAAGGTTTGGAGGGAGCCCGTTGTGAGTTTCGTGCATTTCATCCCCCGCCCTCCAAAGTAGCGACGTGGAGCGAAGTGATGTGAAATAGAGTTGCAAGCGGAAAACGTTAGAAGGTCATTGACTCGGTGTGCCGAGACAACGTTACAACCTTATATAATGCACACACACACACACACTACATAGTAAATCTGTTTGTTTCATTAACAATTGTCTATTGACAAGGTCTCATACATGACTAGACAAGAGGTCGCACATCTATTAAGTGATGTAGCAGTTCCTGCCTTTCCTATAACGGGTCTCTTTATTTCAGGTGACACCGGAAAGTCTAGTAAATCATAAAACTCCGTGCGAATGGGGGGGAGAGAGAAGCATGGACCGGCTAGAAAAGGCTAAGTTGTGACGTTCATAATTGTCGGTCGTTAGTGCACTAACAACAAAAGCGAAGTTAAATGATTACAGTGAAGTATAGATATGAAAAACATACACAATTTTAAACAAAAAATTAACTATTAACAGGGATGTATTTGCTTACAAAGATTTTTAATCTATTGAATTTATCCTCAACTATTAAATCTCTTATTTATCTATCCATATTAATTACAACTAAAATACAATAAATATAGGGCAATTTTAAAGTACATATATATTAGTAATCGTAATGGCCGAGTAACAGTAAAGTCGGCCATTTGGTTGTCGAACTAGAAATTTAGTGACTAATAATGTCAGAATTCGAATCCTACCTAACACGAAAAATAATCGGAAAGAAAGAAGAGAAAAAAAGACTAAAGAAATAACTTACTGTACATATGACACTAGGATATATGTTGGCAGGGGCGAAGTAACTGCTTCTCTAGGCAAGCTGTCAAACCAAGTCTGTTTTCACTTTTTCTTCGTTAACTAATACCGATGCGAAGGTAAAGAATCGTAAACAAAAGTTGCTCCTTCGTGTCCCAAACACTAGCAGAACTGAAGGATGGTGCGCGCCAAACGTGTGGCCGAACAGTGAAACGTCAACAAACTTGAGGTGGAGTATTTGATAAAGCCTTTCACACTCACTCGCCGTCGTCGCCACTGGTTAACTTCAAGCTCAGCATATCAATTACTCAATGAAAACCTTCTACTCGGTCTAAATGTGAATTATAACTGGAGGTTAAATTAACTAACAAAGCGAAGTAGTTAATTCACTAGCAGCTCGTCAAGACACGATTAAATATTTAGATGTCTAGGAGAATTACTGGCTGTCATTTCCAGGTCTTTCAGAAGATTTGTGTTTAGCATATAACTTTCAAGTAATATACACGTTGTTTAATTATGCAGTGCTCCTAGGGGTGAACAGTATCCCATCGTAACTGAGTAACTGACCGGGGAAAGCTTAATCACTGATATAATGAAGCGCCGAAGGGAAAGAGAGAAAACGTCAAACTTCAGTCACTGACCAACATTCCATCGATTGACCAGCTAGGAATTTTTATCTATCTATCTATGTAACGTTCTAAACGTGTATATCTCACACTCATACATTTATTTTATATATACGGCTTACTCTCTTATGTGCAAAATAAAAGTGAGGTGAAAAGGCACTATCATGCTATTAGCTGTCAGAAGCCGGTGAAAAACTTCGTTTATCTATGATTATTCCGAGCAATTAGCGGACAAAAACTCCCTCTAAGGATGTTTAAAATCTAAAGTCAATGAGCAAGGGAGAGAACTCCAATTTAATTAACTAATACAAATTTTGGGGAAAATATTGTGGGAAATGATCGGAGCATCTTTCGGTTGTATAAAATTTCGTTAGCAAAGCATATTTTAAGAATCAGAAATCAGTGTGTGTGTGGCTAACATGTTTGCTTCCCAACCACATGGTTCCAGGTTCAGTCCCACAGCGTGGCACTTTGGCCGAGTGTCTTTTATAGCCTAAGGCCGACCAAACTTATGTGAGTGGATTTGGTAGACAGAAACTGAAAGAAACTAATCGTATTTATATATGTATGTACGTGTGTGTGTGTGACTGTTTGTGTCAGTATTTGTCCCTCACCGTCGCTTGACAACCGGTGTTAATGTGTTTAAGTCCCAGTAACTTAGCGGCTCAGTAAAGAGATCGACAGAATAAGTACCAGGTTTTTAAAAAATGAGTCTTGGGATCGATTCATTCGACTAAAATTTTTCAAGGCGGTGCCCCCAACATAGCTGCAGTCTGATGACCGAAACAAACTAAATTTGACAATTTTTTTTTTTTTTCAAGAATGACATTGGATAGCATAAAAATTAAAGCTGTAGTTGAGAATAAGTTAGCTGACATGGAGGACTGGAAGCCATCTGAATACTGGAAAGGAGTTACTTGTATTATGATAATTTATGCCAGGTATCAAAATGCTAACATCATGACTAAACTCAATAGTCTGAAAAGGCTGTAAGATGTACATGAACAGCTGCAATGAAGACTACAAAGCCATGGTGAGCAGGAAGAGACATAGCAGATATTCTGACAGTGTCTGCATGCTGGAGTTTATCTAACAACTGCAGGACAAGGTGATGGAAGATTTGAGCAAGGGAATCCAGGCTTTGGCAAAAAAGATGGGTGTTGGAGTCGCCACCATGAAGTTGAGTCTAAATAATAACCTTTGCTACTACTCATGCAAGAAGCACAAGGGACAAATTCTGATAGCTAAGGCCAAGGAGAACTGCTTGAGAAAGACAAATAAGCTCCTGAATAAGCTGAGGCATCCTACTGAGTTGAAGATGATCTGGTCCTTCTCAGATGAAAAGAACAAGAACTTCTGCCAAGACCAGTTGTGCAACACCTAGAACAACAGGTGGATTGTCTACAATCCATATGATATTCCACAAATCCTGAAAACCAAGTTTCCCCAAACTGTGATGGTCTTTGGGTGTGGCTCCAGTGAGAGTGACATTATGCTGCCCCACAGCCTTGAACAGGACATTAGGCTCAGTTCAGATGGTTATGTGAAGCTGCAAGGTCATATGTATGGAAGGAGGATTTGGCTCCTTGCCATACCTCTGGAACAATCAGAAGTGATTGTTGGAGAATTTCTATCACTTCACCAGCCCCAATTTTTAGCCTCCTAATCTCACCAATTTTAATTTCATGGGTTACTACATGTGGCACATGGTGTTGCAGGCAGAGTGGTTGGTGTCTTTCTCAAGTAAGGCTGAGCTGATGGCCAAAATTAAAGGATTGTTTGAAGATTTTCCAAGGAACACAGTAAGGGAAAGTAGCTCAGGGGAATAGTGTACCTACTAAATAAACATAAGGTAAGGTCTCTTTGATTAATTGAGATTATATTTGCACCTAGTAGAAAAAACCTGTTTCTAGATCTGTTAAACCCCTTGCAGACAGGAAGCGGTACTAAGTGTGTGAGCAGTGTGATGTCTCTCTCTGTACAACACTGTTTTTAAATATACCACACTGAAAAGAATCTGTAAATACACTGTAAAATTCCTTGTATGAAAAATGTAGTTACTGAACAGCCTAATACCAGTACACAGCACAGACTGTCAGTACTAAATCCATCTGCAAGAGATTAAAAAACTTAAAAGCAACAAACAAGAGAAACCAGTAAAATATGTAAGCAGTGCCATCTTAAGGCATGAGCTCACTGGGCAGTTGACAGGGAAGCAGGGTCCCCACAAGTCTAGAGGCCCCAAAGGTAATCTATATTTGATGAGGTTTTAATAGACAGTACATTGCATTGGTCTGGAGAGGGTAAAGTGCTATAATTCTGTCAAAATGATCTTGTTTGCGAGACCCTTTCTTATGTACAGAACTTTTCCCTGAGTCATATTGTTGATAACCATAACCAGACACACTACGTTCTCACTGTTTCTATAAATAGTGATCATTTCTAAGGCTCCCCAACTGAATAGAATATGCTTTCATGAGGTGATCTCATAAGACTGGAACATGCCTGTTTTTAAACACCAAATTGACTCTCATCTAAATTCTTTTATTTTATATCGAAGTTGCAAAGTGAGCTTCTTAACTACACACCCATGTTTATATTTTCCAAAAATTTCAGTTAGCTGATGTTACTAGAGTTATCTTCCTTGATTGCTTTTTGCTTTTTTTTTAGTCTACTAATTGCATGGATAATCTTATTTAATCAAAGTTTTTCAACTCACTTCATTATATATGTGAGACCTTACCATATGTGTATGTATTTAGTGTGCAAAGCACTTCCTTGAGGTACTTTCTTACAGCTATATTGTTGATACACGTTTTGTATGCTTGTATTTAAAATTCACTCTAGAAACCACAGTGTTTGTCAATGTGCAAGTTGCTTTGTCAGTTCACCTGACAATTGTCAAAAATATCTTATTTATTAGTTTTATTTTTTATATCCAAATAAATGAGAGAACGTACTTTTAGTTGACACATTTTATAATAGTCATTTAAATCTACAGATAAATCACCTACATTTGTCTGGAAGTTGTGCAGCAGGCTATTCCTGATCATGTTAAAGAAATGTATAGTACTAATTTCTCTCCCTCACACACTCTTTCTCTCATACACATATATTCCCTCTCCAAATTTTATTTAAAAAATATCAATTATATGATGTTAATAGAAAATCAAGAATTAAAATAAAGAGCAAGTCATTTGTAATTTCAACAGTAGTTATAGCTATTAATTTTTACTGTTGGATTAGATGTATTAAGTAAAGGAAGCTTTAATAGTTTCTTAAGAGCCTTCCTCTATGTTTTCAGTTTGAATTTTGTCTGGGTTGATTTTAGTCATTTATCAAAGTGCAGACATGATGACATGACTGTGATTAAGAAGCTTGGTTTGCACTTTGCAGCCATGTGATTTTGGTTTCAGTTCCACTGTGCAGTACCTTGGGTGGGTATTTTCTACTATATCTCTGGGCTGAACAAAACCTTGTGAGTGAATTTGTTAAACAGAAAGTGTGAAGAAGCCTCTATGTGTGTGTGTGTGTGTGTGCGTGCACACGTGTGCATGTGTGTGCACGTATGTACTTGTGTGTGTGTGTGTGTGTGCGTGTGCGTGTCTACCATGGCTTGACATCCTCATATCTTAGCTTGTTTACATTCTCATATCTTAGTGGTTCAGCAAAAGAGATTGATAGATTAAGTACCAGACTTAAAAATAAGTCAATTTGGCAACAGTCCAATGACTGAAACAAGTAACGATAAAAGGTATACTGAACCATTTCACAATATCTTTACATATAAACAAAATTCATATTTCGTTTGTAATGTAATTAAGCCTAGCAACATAGATATTCAGGGGCATAATTCTAACACGCCCACCGAATTTAACACCACCACCTGGTCCTTGGGTACACTTTGTGGAATTGGCTCTGTCCAAAGCGTTCAGACCCCAAGTCCCTCTTGGCCCAAGTTTTGCTTCCAGATGTTCAAGCTGAGTATCAGATATGTCCATCTGGGAGTATTTGGAAAGGCAATGGGTGCTTGCCTCTCTTCCAATGACTAACATGTAAAAAAATAAATAAAATTTTAAAAAACCTACATATATTAGGAATTGAAAAGAATGTGATAAAAATGATATAGATATTAAAATTTATTTTATTTGGAACTCAATTTAAATAATAAAAAAATATATAAACTGTAAAATTATGACCTGAGCTAAGGTTTTCATAAGATGATAAAGTAATCAAATAATTAGGTTAATATTACGAAGAAACCTGAAAAAGAGCATCTGATGAATGTTTTGATGTATTTACCATTTTAGGAGAACATAAACTGTCAGAAGCCGTTGAGGGAAACTTGCTAAAAATAACAGCCAATCTCTCTAAACCATACCCTATTGCCTTTAAAAAGAAAACATTGGCCATGGTTGGAACATCTTTGATCAGGTCTACTCAGTAAGGATTGACCTTGGGTTAAACAACAACAACATAAGCTCTTATACTCTCAGTAGATAACAAAGATAAATTAAGAGACTGATTAATAAACATACAACTGTGGTTCTTAAACTTAGTAGTATTCCCCTTCCTCTGGAGAGCAATAGAAGATGTCAAGGGGCAATACAGGGCTACTGAATGTCTAAAATGGTCATTCTTTTTTTTTTTCTTAGAAATACAATATCTAATTCTGGTACAATACTTATATACACAATGGGTGTGGTGGGGGGACTTTGGCAGGACTAGAGTAAAATTATGTTATCAGTGAACAGAAAGAAACATGACTGATGAATCACCAAGGTTCAAAATGGATTCGTTATGTAACTTTTTGCCTTCTTTAATAATTTCCATAAAACTGTAACAACATTGAGGTTCTAGACTACTCAAATATCTAAAAAAAAACAACACAGCTGAGTAGGATACAATATAAAAAATATGTAAAAATGTAAGTACTGTCTCAAGTCCTGCAACTCATAGGGTTGGTTGCCCAGTTTCCATAGTGTATAAGCAACCAACATCACAACATCCCCTTTGAATAGAACATCAGTTTGTCACAGGGTTACTGAGAAGACAGGAGCAACATGAAATGTTTTGCTGAAGAGCACATTGCACTGCCCACTTTGGGAATTGAAACTGCAATCTTGAAATTGTAAGTGTAATACACTAACCGCAAGAAAGTATGTAACATGGTGTAAAATGTTTCTCTTTTTTTTTTTTAATTTAATTTTTTTTTTTTGCAGAACACAGTGAGGATATTTGTTAAAACAGCATTCAATGGAAAGTGGTACTGAGTCAAAAAATGTTGAGAACAACTGGCCTATAACAAGATGATTGATGTTACAAAGAAAGACATTTTTAGCTATAACATTCTACACTAAAAACAAAAAAAAAAACACTCTAAATAAAATGTAAAAATGAGCTTCATATACTATAAACCTATGATAAAAAGAAAAAATTACATAAGATTTATACACAGAACTAATAGGGATAGGACTAGTCAATTACATTAGCCCCCATTCTCAACTGGTACTTATTTTATCAACCACAAAAAGGATGAAAGACAAAGTCAACCTCAGAACATGTAGACAGAATAGATACTACTAAACATTTTGTCTGGCACAATAATGATTCTGCCAGCTTGCCGCCTCATAAGCAGAATTAATAACAGTCATAAAATTGTGAATAAGTGAAGCTAATCAAAAATTAAATAAAAGCATGAATGAGCAAACTTAATTTCAAACTTTTACTTTTGTAACTATTATAACTGACCAGTTAGTTTGCTAATATTGTTAGTACATGTAATTTGGGTAAAATAATATAAGAAAAATGTAAAAATATACAGTATTTACCTTTGAGAAAACAAACTTTAAGTAGCAGCAATATATATATGCTAAACCAAAACTCAAATATGATAAGATACGTTATAGATTTTGACCTGGTAGGACTTGACAACAAAACAATTTTTACCTTTACTGAATAGTTGGCAGGTGATTATTAAGTAATATAAAAGCTTTCTCAGTTATCTAAATACCCTTTTGACCTTTGAACAATATAACACCTTAACATGATGAATATTGAAGGAGAGAGTTATATGTTTTTTTAATTATTTTCATATATATAAATATATATATTATATATATATATATATATA
>NC_068982.1:66056339-66066167 GCF_001194135.2 Octopus bimaculoides | reverse complement strand
TGTAGTATATTGCCACTTAAGTGTGGCTGACCCCTAGGGGTGGATGTTCTTTGAGAGATAAGCCAGCTGGTATAAATGCTCACGTGTTAATGACTCTTTCTATCTGCTCTAATATCTCACATACACATACATGTATCACTCACATACATACTTTTCTTTGTACGATGGCCTGTCTTTGATTATGTTCTTATATGTCGCATTCACACTCTCACATACACATACATCTTTAACGCCATAATAAATACCTCTGTTATTCATCTTATACGGTTGCCTTCTATCGTCTCTTCATTACTGGTATTTACGAATTCACATGTGTTATCGTAGTATAACATATTTGTATATCATCTTTGATATATATTATTTTGTGTGTTCGGCCGTGCGATGCGTTTAAATAAAAGGAGTCCTGTTTTTCCATTCGTCACCATTGCTCCTTTTTGAGTTCGCACGGTCGTTCTTACATATATATATATATATATATATTAGAAAAAATAAGGTACTCAGAGATCTCTGAGTACCTTATTTTTCATAATATATAATACCCGTACATCACCTCCAAACCTTCTAATATATATATATATATATATATATATATATATATATAAATATGGTTATGTGATCCACCCTGGAGAAAGAACAAATGTTTTCAGCATTTTCTGACCTTAAAGTACTAACTCAACCACCAAACATGTCATTTTCTTTATGATTATAGACAAGGCATGGCTGTGTAGTTAAGGAGTTTGGTTTGCAACCACATGGTTTTGGGTTCAATGTCACTGAGTGGGACCTTATGTGAGTGCCTTCTATTATAGCCCTGGGCCAACCAATGCCTTATGAATGAATTTGGTAGATGGAAACTGTATGGAAGCCCATTTTATATATATATATATAAATTTAGGTCATAATATATGGATTCAAGTAATCAAATAGTACTCATGAAAAAAGCTCCTTAATGTATCATTCAATTTAGTATTTAACAATGACTTTCTTTCACCTGGGGATGTAGCTTCAATTCTGTATTATTTTGAAGGAGTTTTTGCATTTAAATATAATAACATAAATTATTTACATGATTTTAAGTTATGAAACAATTTGTCGTGAATACATACTATTAAAATAAGAGCTACTAATAGTTTCTTGGCCATTGGGACACATGGTTAGGCAGGTTTTAGAACATGCTACGTGTTTTGAAACAATCTTTGGGCTCATATATATATATATATATATATATGTGTGTGCATGTGCACGCGCATGTGTGTGTGTGTGTGTGTTAATGTTTGTTCTTTCGCTGTTGCTTGTCAGCAAATATTGGTTTGTTTATGACCCTATTGGTTAGCAGTTCAGCAAAATACACTGATAAAATGAGTACCAGACTTAAAAAAACAAAATAGTATAAAATTTGATTTGTTCAACAAAACCCTTCAAGGTTGTGCCCCAGGATGGTCACAATCCAATGACTAAAATAAGTAAAAGGTAAAAGATATTCTTTCAACAAATGTCAACAGAATACATGCATAAGTCAATACTTTCCTATTTCAAATAGATTAGTAAGTGTCAGTCAAATACTGGGGTTGTTAACTTGAATACATCACCCTCCCCATCAGAACATGTGGCTTTGTACCAATGTAAGAAATAATTATTTTAAAGTGCTAACCCAACAAAAGCCCCTGCTCAATACTCACATGCATTGAGTTGGGGATTTGTACCTATGTACACTGGTTGCAAGGAGATGAATAGCTTATGTTTTTCTCAAGGTGTTAGCAATTCAAGTGAAGTGATGTGGTTACAACTGGGATTGAATTCAGATTGTTAAACCCACTAGCCAGAAACTTATCTTTATTACATAGCATCAACTTTCTAACTTCCAACACATGGAAAAATCAGTGAGGGGACCTCTACATAATCACTCTATCTTCTACAAACAGTAACCAAATCATTCTCAAAGTGCTTCCTGAAGATCCTAACAAGAGGAGGATATACTGGATTATGTGTTTCTAGATACACTGGATATGAATAGGATTGTCAATGCTGGACTACATTTGATCATAGGTTTGCTGACCTAAAACTAAGCAACAACAACACCAACGCGTCTATGATAAATAGAGAAAGATAACACTGGAAAGATAATTAAATGTATTAAAGGTTTATAATGATGTTCATGGCGAATAAGATGTATTTCAATCCAGATGTCCAATATTAGCAGTAACTATGATTTCATGATTCCTGAAATATTATCTTGTGTTATGTCTTTGGATTGACCACATTGGATTATCTTACAACAGTGAAGTAGGAATATTCAATGAAAGCTAAAAACATTTCCATCTGCAGAATATGAATATTCAGGGCTACTACTACAATTCCTCTATACAAGAACTAAAAACATCTTCAGAGCCATTGAGACATAAATATGCAAGTAATTACATGCATGATACTAACTAAGGATACTTAATAGTGATGGAAGCAGTATTACTACTAAAATGTAATAATAAGATCATATGATATCCTATGAACATCATTAATGATAGTTCCCATCATGGATTGTAGCTGTAGTGATGCAGCTACAAGAAAGATTTTATTATCAAAACCAAGATCTGTGCATCGTATTTGTTGAACTTAAGGACTTTGATTTGAGAATAACAAATTAGGCATTCCAGATTTGATGACTGACTGATTAATGTTATACCTTTTTGTAAAGAGATAATTTTTGCTTTGTGTGACTGGTTAAGTTTTGATATAAGAAATGGTACAGAACAAGTTGTGTAATGAAGAACAGATCACTAGACCTTTCTAGCATTTTGTTTTGTTGTAGTGCTTTCAAGTATTTGCATTGGAGCCATAAATGGAATGTTATTTGAATAATAGTCTATATATGACGGACAGTCATACAATGACTGCTGATGAACTTAGGACACTGTTGTTAGAACAGGATATGTGGTGTGGCCATCAATGTACCCAATATAAGTGCAACTCATAGTCAATGTATGATGATGGTGATAATGATAACGAGCTGATAACAAAGCTTAGATAGCACACTTTATGGAGGACATCAAATACTTGATTAACCAAAAAAACCTAAAATATTTCAATTTACTCCCTAATATTTAAAATTAAAAAATTGAAGTCATTAAATAAAAAATACCTTCAGTTTAGGGATATTTTAAAATCTCTATTATAGCAAGTGATACCTATATATATATATATATATATATATATATAATTAATAAAACAAAAATGGAGAAAAAACGCAAGGATGTGGTACATGCAAAGTATTAATAATATGATATATATATATTAGTATATTAATAATATAATATTATTATTAACATGCAAGGGTTCCAGTTGATCCGATCAATGGAACAGCCTGCTAGTGAAATTAACGTGCAAGTGGCTGAGCACTCCACAGACACGTGTACCCTTAACGTAGTTCTCGGGGATATTCAGCGTGACACAGTGTGACAAGGCTGACCCTTTGAATTACAGGCACAACAAAAACAGGAAGTAAGAGTGAGAGAAAGTTGTGGTGAAAGAGTACAGCAGGGTTCGCCACCATCCCCTGCCGGAGCCTCGTGGAGCTTTAGGTGTTTTCACTCAATAAACACTCACAACGCCCGGTCTGGGAATCGAAACCGCGATCCTATGACCGCGAGTCCGCTGCCCTAACCACTGGGCCATTGCGCCTCCACATACATACATACATACATACATATACAACAAGATATAATTTTTGCCTTTTTTTATGGAGACCAAAGGGTTTATAAGACTGCAAAAAGAAGTTCTCAAATGTAATTGAGACAGAGATAAAAAAAACATTGATTAGAGAACAAACATCAAATTTGAGTCATCAACTTTATATAACACCACGCTTCCATACATTTGATCATATATAAATATTACCATGGCCTTTAACATATAAAGAATACATATATATTTAACATAAAGAATACATATATAAAAAACACAGAAGGTAAAAAATATATATGCAAATAAAAATATAAATATATAGAATGACTTATCAAGAAGATATAAACAATCAACTAAAATTTCTAAAGTATGTCATGCAACTAAAAATCGAAATAAAATGAAATATCAATTGGCTAAAAATATTTTCTTACTCCCCTCAAATAAAAATATGTCAAAAAAGTTCATTTCATAAAAACCAAGATAGGTTGGAGTTCAGAAGCATAAGAGAGTTCCACAAGATCAAGTCAAACACATCTATAGCCATTTCAGAAGTTCACTGTCACAGTTTGATTATGAGTTAAAGTGCATCTTAGCAATGACTCCCTCATCAGGATGAGCAGGAATCTCAACAAATTATATATAAAATTGTGTGTGAATGTGTACATGTATATATGTGTATTTGTGTGTATATGTGTGCATGTGTGTGTAAGAGAGTGTTGTAATGTTCCAGCCTGCACCAGGAAATCCATGTGTGAAACCAGCTATCTTGGTTGAAGGAACAATTTTGAAGGTAGTAGACAAGTTTGTCTACCTGGGCAGCACACTCAGCCGTTCTTGCTCCCTGGATGAGGAAATATCTTTCAGGTTGCAGAGAGCAACTAATTCCTTCCAGTCTCTTCAGTCTTGTGCCTGGTCCCAGTGTGGCATTGCAAAGCAATCAAAAGTTGCTGTGTACCGTGCATGTGTACTGACATCGCTCCTCTACTCACGTGAGACATGGACCCTGTACAAACGTCAGGTAAGGGTCCTTGAATGCTTTCATCAGAGATGTCTCAGACACATTCCCAATGATGGCTGAACCTCAAAAATTCCAGACACACAGGTCCTGAGGACAGCTGATATCTTGAGTATTGAGGCAATGGTGCACAAGCACCGGTTACGTTGGACTGGATACCTTATTAGAATGAAGGATAGCAGGATTCCTAAGCAGATGCTATATGGAGAACTTATGAATGGAAGGAGACTCCGGCAGAAACCAAAGCTGCGATTTAAGGACTGTGTCAAGTCCTCATTAAAGGCCTGTGATATGCAGGACACTGACTGGGAGAACAATGCCTGTCATCGCCACAGATGAAGGGAGCAGTTAAAGAGGGGATCGGAGAGAGCACGTATCCAGCATGAAGAACTTAAGCGAGCTGTGTGAAAGCGCACAGCTCATATAGTGAATGGGGAAAGCTTGGTCTGCAATGTTTGCAGTCGTGTATGCTTGTCAAAAGCAGGGCTCATTAGCCACCAACAGAATCGCAAATGCAAAATATAAGTTAGTCCTAGAGCACACAATGTTCCCGAAGGTCGGCAATGGTCTTCCTCGGTCACGAGTGGACGGCCATCATCATCATCATGTACTATGTGTATACCTCTCGCTGTGTGTATATGTATGTGCACCATCTAACTTTATGTTCATGCATGCACACTATAACTGAATATATCATTGTCTATTTTCATAAATATACATACATGATCCAATAAAATGAATGCATATGTGGGTACATATTTTCTTGTGTATATAAATATGTGTGTATAATATATAACATAAATCTATATAACTAAAATTTTTTTTGTGTGTAATTGTTTATACATTTTAGTTATGTTTAATTAAACACAAATCTTTGTAAATTACATCCTCACTTACTAACTGCAATTTACTTTATAGTATTTCTAAAAAATATTGTTTGGTTATGAAAACAAAACAATTATAATCTTTGTGTATGTCTCTTTGGCATGTTTATATATATGTACATGCCTCTAACCCTTTAGCACTCAGATTTTTTTTTTCTCAAATGTGATGCTTATTTATTCACATTATTTTGAATTGATCATGCATTATCTTACAGCTTAGAGATTTCAATGATATGATTGTATATTTTTAGAATGACATTATAGGATAAGTATGAGAAGCAGGATCTAGCCAGTTTGAACGTAAAACCTGTAGAATATATGGGCCAAATGTGGCCGATTTAAATGCAGTTTATGTAAAATAAAAAGTATGTGTATATGTATTTAGATGTGTGTGTATGTTTATGAGTGTCCACATATATAGATGTATAAATGCTATTATGGTTTTATTATTTTTTGTTAAAAATCTGTAACTAGATACACTTATATATCTACTTCTTTTCTTGCTTTTTTTCTTTTTCTTTCTTTTCTCCAATAAAATTGTGTTTTATTGTTTTATTTGTGCCAGTGGCACATAAAAAGCTACAACTGATTGTGGCCGTTGCCAGCCTCCTCTGGCCCCTGTGTCGGTGACATGTAAAAAGCACCCACTACACTCACGGAGTGGTTGGCATTTGGAAGGGCATCCAGCTGTAGAAACACTGCCAGCCTGCTAGCTTCCCAGACCCCGGTCGAACCGTCCAGCTCATGCTAGCATGGAAAATGGACGTGAAACGATGATGATAATGATATATATATTTTATATATACAGCTTTGTAATTTTTTGTCTTTATAGTTGTCATAAAACTATGTTAACTATATATCAGTGTGTGATGACGTATGTAAATATGTATGTGAATAATCCTATGTATGCGCGTATGTTTAGATATATATTTGTGTGTGTAAATAAACGTATATGTTTATCTATATGTAAATGTACACAAATGTGTGTGTGTGTACTTCTGTGTGCATGTGTATATGTGTGCTTGTGTGTGTAAAATTTCATAATTCCTATTAGCAAATAGTAAAATTAGTAAAATTTCATAATTCCTATTAGCAAATAAAACATGTTTAATGATGAATAAATAATACCCTCAAAATTTTCCACTTTGTTTTTATTTTTGTTTGTATAATAACTCTGCATAAAATATTTGCAGAATTTTCGACTCTAATAATTGCCTTACATCAATGCAACGATGACAACATAAACATATTGGATTGTAACACTAAAATAAGCAGATATGCTTCAAGAGGACACAGGTTGGATGTGACCATACCTACATAGTGTGTGTGTGTGTGTAAGAAAGAGAGAGGACAAAGGAATAGATGGTTATCTTATGAACTTCATTAGCTTACAGCTGTTTCTGCAATGACATGCAGTGCACTCATAGTTGAGTGCCTGAATAACACTTTATAGCTTCATTGGAACCTCACATATGAAGTGCACTGGTTATTGGTCTCTCTCTTTCCCTGTTTCTTCCTCTCTCCCTCTATCACTCTTTCTCTCCCCCGGCCAGATAGCTATGTACCTCCTCTATAGCAAGACACCCATTTCTACCTCTCTGTCACATTAATCTTTCATCATCTGATACAAGCTCACCTCCTCCAATGACTTCCACCCCTCTCAAAATTCTTTATCTTGCAAGTTACTTGGTGACCCTGCCTGTGCTGGTGCCATGTAAAAAGCATCCAGTCTACACTGTGGAATAGTTGGCATTTGGAGGGGAATCCAGTTCTAAAAACTATGTCAAAACTGACCTCACCTATGCTGGTGCCATGTAAAAAGCACTCAGTCCACTCTACTGGGTGGTTGGCACTAGGAAGGGCAACCAGCTGTAAAAGGCATGCCAAAACAGACACAGTAGCTTGGTGTAGTTTTCTACCTGGCCAGCACCTGTCAAACTCTCCAACCCATGTTAGCATGAAAGATGGACATTAAATGATGATAATATATATATATATACTTTTCTAACGGCTGACAAGGGAGACAGGCTCCCTCCCTAAGACAAGCGAGATGGAGTAATATCGGTGCTGATTTCAGGTTTAATCAATCTTCATTAGTAACCTATTACTTGTCATCATGGGTTAAAGAATCACAGTCACCTTGTCAACCATCTTGCTTGTCATAGGGAGGGAGTATCTCCTTTGTCAGCCATTAGAAAAGTATTCTCATGTGGCTAAGAGTTGTTTTGACTCTTATTTCTAGCAACACTGATGCTTACTAGCACCCACTATCACTGTTTTTTTGTCTTTATTGCCATACACATTTGCTAGCTTTCTTACAAAGGCATCTAATACTTTTAGCTTTGACTTTTTTGGGGGCAACCAGATCGAACCATCTCAAGTGTAACTGCCCGAAATGGTCATGACTTCTGGGACTTGACTGATGAAAGAAAGCCAAAAATGTCCCATCTTTTTTTGCCTGTCCTTCTAATTCTTGTTTCTCTTGTCTGCCTTTGGTCCAAACGTTTTAATGCTCTCTATTGCATTTTTGTTCCATTTTTATATTTACACACACACACACACACACACACACACACATATATATATATATATAGCAGCGCACGTACACCCTTCTGCTCAACTTGTAGTAGGTATGAACCTAAATTTTGTATGACTCTTACTCTATCTTTTATTCCCCCTCTCATTTTTCTTCCTTTTTTTCACTCCCCTTCTCTCACATTCCTTGGCCCTCTCTTTCTCTGACTCCCACTATTTCCCACTCTTTTATCTCCCATGTACCTTTCTCTTTGTCTCTGATTCTTTTTTTCTAATCTTTCAGTCCCGCTGTCCCCTAACCATCTCTCCTCCTTCCATGTGACTGGTGTCCGGCCAGCCATGATCTTCCTTTCTTGGCCTGAATGCTTGCTCAAATGTAATGCATTTTATTCACATTGTTTTGAATTAATCAAGCATTTGTAGCCTCAGAATTTCAATCATGTGAGTGTTCGATTTTAGAATAACATTGTAGGGTAGGTGTGAGACTTTGGATCTGGCTGGTTTGAATGTAAATCAAACAGAATGTTCTGGCTAGATATTGCCCCTTTACATGCTAAAGGGTTAATGAAAAGAAATTCAACAGATCAAATATCTGAAAGCTCTTCATTGAAGCCAAGAGAAGATTCATCATAATTGCAGAAAATTACAATAGATGGTAAGATTATTACTGTTTGATTATTAGACTTAAAGTGTGATTTGAGGGAGATTTAGTTGCTATTTCTAGCAGGTTGTGCTAGAGGCTCTTTTGTTAGTTCTTGTGAGGCTGTTATCTTATCAGTACTGAGTAAAGTTAAAATGTCAGCAAAATGAATCCTTGACCTGGTCTTGATTTGTTAATGTCTCAGAGAAAAAAAATTCATACACCTCACCTATAAAATTGAATTTATTGTGCTAATGTAAAAGTATAATCAATATTTAGCGAGAAGTAGTGATGTTCATATTTTTCAAAAGGTTATTTGCAGTGCAAGGTTTTATTTAGAGAGCATCTAGTGGGTATCTGTGTCAAATGCAAAGGTGATAAAAAAAATTCAGTTTTTCACTTGCAGCAAACCATATTGAATGGAATGAATTGAACAAAAATTGTATTTCTCTTTAACCATTTAATCAATATCTATAAAACACAAGGTGTTTGTGTGTGTGTGTACATGATGTGGGTTATGCATGTCCACAAATTAGCACGCATGTCGCTCCAATTTTAGGAGGACATTGTTCATGACCCTATCTGTGTTTTTGTCAACTTTTTCTCAGAGGCACCCGCGTATAGCTGTAAAAATCGATAAACTTTTACCAATTTTGAAGTTTGTTGACATGGCGAAGTCAAATCTGTGCGTACGCGCGTGAAGGAGAGAGAGAGCAAGAGAGAGAGAAAGAAAGAAGGAGAGGGAGAAAGAAAGAAAGAGAGAGAAAGAAAGAAAGAGAGAGAGAAAGAAAGAAATAGTATGTTTGTGACAAGGGGAGAAACAGAGTGTTTGCCAAGCGTCTAAAAAAAAAAAATGAAAAAGTGGAAGAGTGAGACAAAGCGTATTACGAAAGAAAATGTAGCTAAGGCAGACAGAGTAAAATGCCTTCTTTTTCTTAAACATGAGATATAGTTTCAAATATAAGATGTTTTTGAAAGACACTATATTCTATAATAAGATTATATATACTTTCTCACACAACAATTCAAATATATTTATTTTAAATCATTTATTTATTTTAAATCGTTCATCTTTC
>NC_068982.1:66055263-66056198 GCF_001194135.2 Octopus bimaculoides | reverse complement strand
TTAGGGTTAGGGTTAGGGTTACGGTTTTAGGGTCAGAGTTAGGGTTAGGGTTTAGGGTTAGAGTTAACATAGAAGGGACAGGCTCCTTATTTTTTGGTTAAGGTTGTTGGTAAGCTTTCCTAAGTTACTCCAATCCAGATCCCCAATGCAAACCTTCAGATCAACCTTCTCCTATGCAGATCTCTAATGCAACATTTAAAAAATGAGTCAATAAGTGAAAATAACCTGTCGATGTTACTTATTTTGGTTTGAAATAAAGGACTTAATCATTTAATAATCCTAACTTAATCCCGAGCAGCGCCGGGTTATACTGCTAGTAAATAATAAAATATACATTCAAATCTCTCTCACTCTGTCAGACAGACAGATAGCAGAGAGGTATAGATGTGGCTGTGTGGAATCTTGGGCAAGTGCCTCTTACTACAGCCCAAGGTTAACCAAAAGCTTGAAAACGGATTTGGTAAATGGAAACTGAAAGAAGCCCAATGTATATAGATTGATAGAAATAGAGATGCATGTGAGTGTTTGTGTATGTGTGTGCATGTATATACTTGTGTTTCCTTATTTTGACATTTCATGTTAAATAAGCACTATCATTCATTTCCTATAAACAGTGAAAGCATGTCTGGTCATGGAGAAATATTATCTTGCTTAGAATCAGGGTTGAGGGTAGAAAACCTACCGCAATAACTCCTGTCCAACCTGTGCAAACATGGAAAAGTGGATGTTATGATGATGATGATGATTATTATGTGTGTGTGTGTGTGTATGAGAGAGAGAGAGAGAGAGGTTTTTTCTCAGTAATCATATAAATGGCCTAATAGAATTTCCATGAAAAACATAGTGAAAGCATTGTAGCTTAACTTACAGGAAAAACCCATCAGTGTCCTTGGAAATTCAGATATAGTGAAAGTTCCACACCAGCTAAGCTAATT
>NC_068982.1:66054227-66055253 GCF_001194135.2 Octopus bimaculoides | reverse complement strand
GAGAGAGAGAGAGAGAGAGAGAGAGAGAGAGAGAGAGAGAGAGAGAGAGAGAGAGAGAGGTAATTTAGTAAATAGCTTCAACAGTGAATTGAAACATGGTTGTAGATTCACTGACTTCTTTTTGTTTGGATGTACAGTTAGAAACTAAGAATATTTAAATTTATTTCAGTTCTGATATACAGTGTGCAATGCATTAATAGTTATTGTTTAATGATGAGCCTGCAAAAGCACAACTATGCAAATTAGGTTATCCACCGCAGTGTTAGTTTCATTCATGACTACGCCATGCAGCAGCTGATCTAAGCTATTGATTAAGGGAAGATGGGTATATCTTCTCTTCAGAGCAGTCAACAGACCAAGTGACAGTCATTCAGGAGACTGACTCACTCTTTTATCCAAAGCAACATTAGTATACAAATATATATATTCTTAAGTCCACCATTTCGTCAATTGCAGAGGCTTTCAAGCTTCACCACTAATTCAGTTCTCAACTAAATTGCAAACTGTTAATAGTTTTAAAGAGGACACCTCCTCAGCTACACTTTGGCTAAATAGTTTGAGATTTGGTTCAATAGAAAAAAAGTTACATCAAAATATGTCAGATCTCAAGTGGGCAGTAAGGCAGATTTTCAACTAACATAAATTATTTAATTTCAAATTAAAAGTATACTTTTCTTAGGCTTAAATGATAGAAAAATGCATGAGGAATTCAGAATTGTTAGTCGCATTGAACAAAAGTTAGTAGAAAAACAGTTATGAGGTAAAATGTTTTTGACAAAATTTTGTATTTTAGAAGTTATTTCGTCAGAAATTACAGAGTAACAATGGACAAATTCATGTTTGATAAGTGCCAATACACGAAACTCTCAGCTTTTGACTTACTCTCTAAATTCTGCCTATGATATATATACATATTACATATATGTGTAAATAAATCTCATCACGCAATCGAACCAATGAAAGAGCCTCTACTTGGTCACTCGACAAGCGAAAAATAGCAGCCAAAGTATCCCCTACATTTTTTTG
>NC_068982.1:66051992-66053947 GCF_001194135.2 Octopus bimaculoides | reverse complement strand
CCCGGAATCACTGGATTTTTTTTTTTTTGCAGAATGAATTCCTGTGACCTCCTAATATTGCAAAATTAGGTTACTTAAGGTGAGCCTGGTAACTAATTATTTTGGGGCCTTATTATTTGTAACTTTTAGTGAGCCATGGTGCAACCAACAACATGGTAAAAATCCCTGCAATTTGGTGTGGATGGGTAATATCAAATAATTCAATCACAACATATATTTAAATTAAACATGAACAAAACTGAAATATTATCATCACTTACATGGAAAAATTGAAATATTATCTTTCAGTATTTTATAAGGTAAAATTTTGAATTATTAATTGACACATTATTAATTATCTTATAGCAGCAATGCCTGTTAGAACTATTGTATTACATGGAAAAATGCAAGCATGAAAAGTAATATTCTTAAGATTATAAACCTGGAAAAGTACAGGACAAGTTATTACACCTGGAAAAGTACAGGACAAGCTATTACTTCTAGTAAAGTAAAGAATAAGAAACTTTTTACTTAAAATATTGTGGCTAAAATTAAAATTTGAATATTAAAACTTATTTTATTATAGTTTACAAATAACACTATACTTGAAGTAGTTGTATGCTGTCAACTTAATGTGAGAGTCCCCTGAAGGGAATAATACTACTGTTGGTTAGACCTAGGAAGCTTCTTGTCAGCCTTGACACATTTCCTGTGTCCTTATGTTAAAAGCGGGAGACAAGTATTATTCCTTTTAACCCTTTAGCATTTAAACCGGCCATATCCGGCTAAAAGTATTCTGCTTGTTTTATGTTCAAACTGGCCAAATCTGGTCTCTCACACCAACCCTACAATATCATTTTAAAAATTAACAGCTACCTCATCAAAATCTCATAGCTACAAGATAATGCATGATTAGTTCAAAACAATGTGGATGAAAAAGCATTAATTTTGGCAGAATAATGCAAACACTAAAGGGTTAAGAGACTTTCACATTAAGTTGACAGCATACAACTACTTCATCGTATCACTACTGCATAAATCTCTGAGAGATTTAGAAATGTATTATTTCTAAACACTATACTTATTTAAGTAGAATTTGGCTAATTTACTACCTTAAATACAGAAAAAAGTGGTTAATTAGACAAACTTACAAATTAGCTGAACAGTCTTGTACAATAAATTTAAAAGATGAGAACTGTAAAGAGTGATAGATTAGAAAAATTGGCATTCTTTGCTGCAATATTTTAAGTAAAAAGTTTCTTATTCTTTACTTTACTAGAAGTAATAGCTTGTCCTGTACTTTTCCAGGTGTAATAACTTGTCCTGTACTTTTCCAGGTTTATAATCTTAAGAATATTACTTTTCATGCTCACATTTTTCCATGTAATTTACATTATTATTTAATCCACAGTAAAGCTTTATAATATTTCAATTTATTCCAGCTCTTTTGGCTTACATTATGTTGTGCATAAATCACACACACACACACACAAGCATTCCAGGCAACAGGAAGAGCATCTGGGCACAGAAAATTTGTGTCTATGAATTCCATCTGATCTATGAAAGGATCGAAAAATAGTCATTAAAATGATTATCAATATCTATAAAACACAAGATGTTTGTGTGTGTGTGTGTACGTGATGTGGGTTATGCACGTCCACAAATTAGAACGCATGTCGCTCCAATTTTAGGAGGACATTGTTCATGACCCTAGCTGTGTTTTTGTCAACTTTTTCTCACAGAGGCACCCGCGTATAGCTGTAAAAATCGATAAACTTTTACCAATTTTGAAGTTTGTTGACATGGCGAAGTCAAATCTGTGCGTACGCGCGTGAAGAAGAGAGAGCAAGAGAGAGAGAGAAAGAAAGAGAGGGAGAAAGAAAGAAAGAGAGAGAAAGAAAGAGAGAGAGAGAGAGAAAGAAAGAAATAGTGTGTTTGTGACAAGGGGAGAAACAGAGTGTTTGCCAAGCGTCTAA
>NC_068982.1:66049460-66051521 GCF_001194135.2 Octopus bimaculoides | reverse complement strand
GAAGGGACAGGCTCCTTATCTTTTGGTTAAGGTTGTTGGTAAGCTTTCCTAAGTTACTCCAATCCAGATCCCCAATGCAAACCTTCAGATCAACCTTCTCCTATGCAGATCTCTAATGCAACATTTAAAAAATGAGTCAATAAGTGAAAATAACCAATAAACTGATTCCTTATGGGATTTCCCAATCAAATTGCCAGCAAACCATTTTCAGTCAAACCAATTTCAACGGATTTCGCTCAAATCTGATGTCGATGTTACTTATTTTGGTTTGAAATAAAGGACTTAATCATTTAATAATCCTAGCTTAATCCCGAGCAGCGCCGGGTTATACTGCTAGTGATATATAAAACACACACACACATAGTAGAAATAGAAAAATCTTTGGTACAACAATGTCATATATATATATCTTTTAACTTTTACTTGTTTCAGTCATTAGACTGTGGCCATGCTAAGACACTGCCATGAGGAATTTTAGTCGAACTGATCGACCCCAGTATTTATTTTAATTTTAAGCCTGATACTTGTTCTGTCAGTCTCTTTTGCCTAAACACACCAACACTGGTTGTCAAGGGGTGGGGGGCAGGGGACAAATACATGCACACACACACACATATATATGTATAACAGGCTTCTTCCAGTTTCTGTCTATGAAATCCACTCCTAAGGCTTTGGTCAGTCCGAGGCTATAGTAGAAGATACTTGCTCAAGGTGCCATGCAGAGGGACTGAATATACACACACATAAATACACACACATACATAAACTTACCAATGCATTAATTGTGTTTTGTTCCAATGTCAAACTGTATTAGAGACATAATATCTATATTGTACATGCAGGGAGTTGTAGCACTCACCCTGTTGATTTTATAAACAATATTTTCAAGGATCTCAAAAAAAAAAAAAAAAAATGCATCAGTTTGGCTAGTTCCAATCCTGTATTAGGATTTCATTACTGACCAGGTACTCTCTTTAATCCTTTAGCATTTAATCCAGCCATATCCGGCCCAAATATTCTACTTGTCTACCTGTTTTATGTTAAAACTGACCAGATCCAATCTCTTACGCCTACCCAATCTCTCACACCTACCCTCATTCTAATAGTATACAAGCCCACCATTTAAATCTTGAAGCAAAAAAAAAAAAAAAATGCATGATTAATTCAAAATGGAATGAATAAAAAAGCAATACATTTGACAGAATAATCTGAATGCTAAAGAGTTAATTCTTCACAGAGGCACTGCTTATAAACCAAGTATTACTAATGGCTTAAATTGAATTACTAACAGGTGTAAGCACAACTGCATGGTAAGAGGCTTGCTTCCCAGCCATATGGTTCTGGGTTCAGTCCCACTACCTGGCACCTTGGGCATATGTCTTCTACTATAGCCTTGGGCTGAGCAAAACCTGCTGAGTAGTTTGATAGATGGAAACGGAAAGAAGCCCGTTGTATATATATGTATATATTGATGTGTGTGTGCCTTTGTGTCTGTGTTTGTCCACCCCACCATCACAGATTAACAACAGGTGTTGGTGTATTTACATTCTCGTAACTTCGCAGTTCATCTAAAGTAACTCATAGAATAAGTACTAGGCTTAATAAATATGCCCTGGGGTTGATAGAAATATCACAGAATATATTCATAGATTTTTAGCCAACACTGAACAGACCAGTAATGGTGAATTTTTTTATTCTGGCATATGGATAAGCTTTTTAAAAATCCTGTTATTAAAGTGCCACTTAATGTTTGTACGTGACATGTACTTTAGTATCCTTATTATAGACGTCATCAAACAGAAATGATGTACTTTAAACAAAAGCTTCTTTTCATAAACTCACTATCACTTAGTGACTTTCCCTTATCAACAATACTTAATGAAATACTAATACAGCTAGTAAATGGGATGTTCCTGCAGCTAATAATTTTTACTAATATTTTTAATAATAATTCTTCCAAGAATTTTAAGTTCTCTGAAGTAGAAGGGTTATTTTCTTTTTCACTTTAACTGTTAAAATATATATTCACACAAACATACACACACACATGTATATGTATGT
>NC_068982.1:66048105-66049360 GCF_001194135.2 Octopus bimaculoides | reverse complement strand
AACGAAAGCCAGGTACAGAGGTTTATCCTTGGCTAGGTATTTCTCTTGCAACTGTCTCACTAGAAATAAGGCATCAGTAGTGCTTTTACCTGGCACGAACCCAAACTGCATCTCATCTAAATTGATTTGCTCCCTAATTAGTTGGGCTATGACCCTCTCTGTAACTTTCATAACCTGATCTAACAGCTTGATGCCTCTGTAATTATTTGTATCTAAAGCGTCCCCTTTACCTTTGTAGCAGTTGACTATGATGCTGCTACACCAGTCATAGGGTATGACTCCTTCGTGTATCACCTGGTTCGTAATACGGGTGACTAGGCTATAGCCAACACTGCCAGATATTTTGAGCTGCCAGATATTTTGAGCTGCCAGATATACATATATATATGCATATACATATATATACATATACATATATATCACAGTAAATGAGTTTTGCTTATATACATATGTATATAAGCCCCCTCTTATTCATCATAGTCCTCCAGGCAATAACAGAAGAATTCAAGACAGGATGTCCCTGGGAGCTCCTCTGTGTTGATGACCTTGCTCTAATTGCTGAGTCACTATCAGAACTAGAGGAAAAATTTCAGGTGTGGAAGCAAGGATTAGAAACGAAGGGCCTTAGAGTCAACCTAGCTAAAACCAAAGTCTTAATAAGTAGGTAGGCTGACAAACCACAAATCCCTTCAGGTAGTTGGCCCTGCTCGATCTGTAGAAAAGGCATAGGTAGAAACTCTATAAGATGTACCCAGTGTAAGCTATGGACATATAAGAGGTGCAGCAATATAAAAGGAAAGCTAACTGGGAAGATAGTTTTTATACGTGGCAAATGCTCAGGTGCCATAAACACTGAAAATGTGCAGAGAACAGCTTCTATCACATTCCAGGAAGAAAAATTAGAAGTAGTTGATAGCTTCCATTATCTAGGGGACCAAGTCAGTAGCGGGGGTGGATACTCTGACACTGTAGCTGCTAGAATAAGAATAGCCTGGGCAAAGTTCAGAGAGCTCCTACTTCTGCTGGTGACAAAGGCCTCTCGCTCAGAGTAAAAGGTAGACTGTATGATGCATGTGTACGAACAGCCATGCTACATGGCAGTGAAACATGGGCTGTGATTCCTGAGGACAGGTGCAAGCTTGCAAGCAATGAACCTAGTATGCTCTGCTGGATGTGTAACGTCAGTGTGCATACACAACAGAGTGTAAGTGCCCTGAGAGAAAAGTTGGATTTAAGACAGACACACAGACAAACA
>NC_068982.1:66036024-66047870 GCF_001194135.2 Octopus bimaculoides | reverse complement strand
TATATATATATATGTAAATATTTGTTTTAAAACAGTGAAACTCTAATTATATAAAACTGTAAATAATAATCTGTAAATATTAGGTAAATAACCCTTTACATAGAAAAAGCCTATACAAAGGGTCTTTTTTAACCCAATATTTACATGCTGTAATTCATAGCTTTATCTACTGTGAGTTTCACCTTTAAAAATACACAGTTTCATGTCACTCAAAGTTTCTGAATTCATGATGTAAACAATATATATGCTTGCGTGTGTGTGTGTGTGTGTGTGTGTGTGTGTGTTATTGTCTTCTTGCTTTGACATCACATGATTGTTATAAATAAATGTCACTGTTATATGAGTGCGTATCCTTCATTTTCAGTCTTCCATGAAAGCCTGTCTAGCCATGGAAACAGGTAAAGCTTGGCGACAGAAAGGGCAAACAGCTGTAGAAAATCTGCCTCAACAAATTTCATTCAACACATGCAAGTATGGAAAAGTGGAGACATTAATACAATGGTGGTGATGACGATGATGATATTATAATGATTGGGTTCAGTAAATAGAAATGAAGCAAAAAAAGAAAACCTAAACATATCATATCATGTTAGCCAGCATGAACAGCAACTGATGACTTAATTTATGACTGAAACATATAAAGTGCTGTATCATATGATGAAGAAGCCAAATTGACAGGGTCATTAGAGTGTTGAATAGAATGCCTTGTGCTATATGTTCTGACTCGTGCTCTGAGTTCAAGTACTGTCAAAGTCAACTTTGCATTTTATCTTATCCAGATAAAGATGTACCAATACCAGGCAGTGGATCAGTGGAGTTGTTAGAAGGTCGGGCAAGATGCTTTGCAATATCTGATCCTTTCTGACAGCAATGCCTGTGATAACACTGTTGCGAAGGTGCAGTGGCCTATATGGCCTTCACCTTGAATAAACAGCAGTAGTGGAAAGAAGGTGGAGAAATATGCATATATGGGCCACTGCCAGTAATTTTGTCCAAGCCTCCATGTGTAGACATATGGTCAACCTTGACCAATGGAGGTCCGCAGCTGACCATTACAAGTTACTGAAAAATGTAATGTTTTCATTTTTTCAGACTAACATCTTAGTATCACATCTTTTACTTGTTTCAGTCATTGGAAAATGGCCATGCTGGGGCAATGCTTTGAAGGATTTAATTGCACAAACTGACCCCAGTACCTATATTTCTTTTTAAAGTTTAGTACTTATTCTGTTGATTTCATTTGCTGAGCTGCTATTTTATGGGGATGTAAACAAACCAACACTGGTTGTCAAGCAGTGGAAGGGAACAAAGATAACACAGAAACACTCAGAGAGACATACACCATCACCTGACATGCTTCCTCGCAGTGTCTGTATATCAAATTCACTTGCTTGCATAGGTCAGCCAAGACCTATCTATAGTAGAAGATATTTGCCCAATATGCTGCATAGAGGGGTTGATCCCCAAACCATGTGAATGCAAAGTAAACTTCTTAGCCGCATATCCATGCCAACATTTAATGTGTGAAACAATGAAAATTGCTTGTTAAATTTAGCAACATAATGTTGCAAGGTGATTTTATTTTCTTAAAATCCATTGTGCTTCACCTAAAAACCTGTGGTGTGTCATTACTGACACATGTAGGACAGGTTCACCTGATGTAAATGTTTGTATATCTTTATATTGCATATAAAGATATATCTAAGTGCTTTGTCATTATATACAATATTTCTGTAGATAAAAGACCATTGGAATTAACCTGACAAACCTTGACCCTGTCCCTTCTTCAACTGTCCAAGAGGGATATTACTTATAATCTCACTATTACTAAAGGCTTCTGTAAATTGGGAAAACAAATTAAGTAAATCTGATAAACAAGTGTATGGCATTTATCTACCAGTTCATACACAAACATACATGTATGTGAAGTGGTTGATAAATGTATTAGCTATATATTATATGAGAGAGAGAGAGAGAGAGAGAGAGAGAGAGAGAGAGAGAGAGAGAGAGAGAGAGAGAGAGAGAGAGAGAGAGAGAGAGAGAGAGAGAGAGAGAGAGAGAGAGAGTTACCTTTGCTTGCAATTATGTGCTTGCAGTCAGTAAAGAAATACTTACCATAAAACAAATATTAGTATCACACTTTTCCCATCACATGCACAATCACACACACACACACACACACACAGAAGATTGTTGCTGTAAAATGTTTTTGTTTTTCTTCACATTGAATATAGTCCTGACCTTAACACTGTGTGTATGTAATGTGTTATTCAATGGTGCATGCTACAGCACCAGCTGTTTATGATGCATTGAAATTACAAGTGATTTAAAAAATTAAATCTTATCTGTTTCCTCTGCCCTCCTTCTGTGCAGTGGCATGTGATGAACAGTGCTATATAAAGATGAAACTGTATGGGGTA
Organism: Octopus bimaculoides; assembly: GCF_001194135.2. Classification (NCBI taxonomy): domain Eukaryota; kingdom Metazoa; phylum Mollusca; class Cephalopoda; order Octopoda; family Octopodidae; genus Octopus; species Octopus bimaculoides. The sequence goes on along the minus strand of NC_068982.1, from coordinate 66,045,450 downwards.
AATAGAGTTACCTCTGATTCTAACAATTAGATGACATTTTTGTGTGGGTATGAACAGATTAAATTATCAATATAAACCATATCATATAATGTGACAATATGAAATATTGAATAATATGAAAAATATTTTGACAAGATATGTATGTATGTACATCTGTCTGTCTGTCCTAGCTATGATATTAAATTGCATCTGCTGATGAGACTCCAGTTTGAGACTTCTGGAATTATGGGGAGTGTGGAGTCATCCCTTAATTACTGTTATTACTAGGCCTATTCTGATCCAGAATGGGAGCATCTGTCAGGGTTCCAAGGAGTAGAGGAAGCTCTTGTTATTTTTTGACAAAGCTGTGATGAAGACAGCTCTTCTAGGAGAAATATACTGACATAAAACTTAGTCAAAATAGTAGCAGTCATCTTGCAATACATGTCAACAGAACCTGCTATGGTGACTGAGAGTATGGTAAAAGTGCTGTACAAGCTTTGTCACTTAAATTCAATTATGTACTGTTGTTTCACTGTCATTTCATTTCCTGATCTATTTTGCATTTCATGAAATCCTATGGTAATACATGCATGGTACTATCCATGCACAAGCAGGAATGAATGTAAATCAGAACAATTAAGTTGTATGTGAGGCATCTATCATCTGACAAAATGAGGAAATCATCATACACACACACACACTTAAATACATATGAAAGTAACAAGCTAGAAAGTGAATAATCCCATGTGCATTCCATCTTACTGAAAAGCTGGTATTATCGAAAATATGATTGAATGATAGGAATTTATTTGAATGAGGCTGTTGCTTTTTTTAAAGCCAATATTTACAGTTTCAAGATCCAATGTTCCAAAAAAGAATTATTTCTTATTGTCTTGAAGTTTATAAATTATTATGTCCTCAATAATATACAATTCCTGCTGGTAAGAGTAACATTTCTAAATGGACAGAGAAATTCTAAAAATTACCTTGGTCCATTGGTAGATCACCTGTCATATTTACAAGAGATGTGGGTTCAAGCCCCACAGGTAGCCTTTGACTTATTCTACTCAAAGAGTTTTTTTTAACCCAATATTTACATGTTATAATTTTAGCTTATCTTTAAAGTGGCAGGCTGGTAGAAGTGTTTGCATGCTGGACAAAAGAAGCTTAATGGCATTTTGTCTGTTTTTATATTCTGAGTTCAAATTCCACTGAAGTTGATTTTGTCTTTGATCTTTCTGGGAACAATAGAATAAGTAGCAGTTGAGCAATGGGAGTTGATGCAGTCAACTTACCCCACTGCCCTGAAATTACTGGCTTAGTACCTAAATTTGAAACCGTTATCTATAGCTTATCTGCTTCAAGATCCAATGTTCCCAAAAATAATTATATATGTGAGGATGTGTGGCCTAGTGGTTAGGGTAATATACTCATGATTGTAAGATCATAACTTCAATTCCCACACTGGGCAGTGCATTGTGTTCTTGAGCACAATATTTTATCTTATATTGCTCTGCAATCACTTCATCATCTGACAGATGACATACTGTGCATCTTTACAAGCAATGTTGGGTTGATGGAAGGAGTGAATTAATGTACAGCACAAACATTTGATCACTTTAAAGTGCACCAGTTGTTCAGAAAGAAATTGCAGAGCCCTCATCTGTCATCTACAATAGGAGAGTCCACAATATATATATATATAAAAAGGTAAAACTCTCTTTGGTCATGAATGACCATGGGATTGCACCTAGAAAGTTATCAGCCAAGGCACAAGTCCAAGCAAGGTTGTTTTCAGGAGACTAGCAGTCACCCATGCATACCAGCCTCCCCTCTCCACACCATCAATACTGTCCATAGGCCAATACAGCTTGGAACCAGTGATGTCGCAATTCATTTCTATAGCTGAGTGAACTGGAGCAATGTGAAATAAAATGTCTTGCTGAAGAATACAACACACAGTCTGGCTTGAGAATCAAACTCACTACCTCATGATTGTGAGCCCAATGCTCTAACCATTGCACTATGTACCAAGCTTTTCATGACTGTATAAGCACACAGCTTATCACACACACACAAAGGTGATGAAGATATTAGTATAGCACAAATTCAATATCAGTTGCAAATGTTTCAGTACCACTCCTTTTTGAACCACATTACGCAAACAATTAACTCCACAGGACTTGAATAAAATTATACAAGACATCATATATGATAGCTAAGTTTGGTAAGCATCCAGAGAGGTGCCGTCCCTTACTATTGCAAACATGCATAATTTTATACAAGTCTAGTGTAATTTATCACACAATTATTCATGTGTAATGCAATTTGAACCAGAGTGGTATTAAAACAATTGTAACCAAATGTCTGTGTAGAAGTGACAGGTTCTCAGCCAACATATAGAAGCAGACACCATTATAACAGTGGTGGAAAAGCCAGAGAGAGGAAACAACATAACTGTGAGTCAGAGATTGGAGCATATCTGTGAATGACTTTAAAGCAATCAGTCAAATGGTTCTTTTCTAGATGCAGCCTAGTATATTTGTGTATGCAGCAGCAGCATTCCAGATATGAGAGCAATAATCCATTGCAGACCTTGCCTGAGCTTCCTAGAGAATTAATAATTGTTGTGGGTTGAAGTATCTTTTGACTCTGAAGATAAGTGATCAGTATAGTTCATTGGCTCATTGATTGAGCTGCTTTTTCTAGCATGACATATTACCTGTGTATTTTCTCATTATATATAAAAATATAAATATTCCATTAGCAAATTAGTTCTTAAGGACTTCAATGAGCTTAGTGCTACTATTAAAACTGTAAAATAGCAATGTATTACAAAGAGTGATAATTTCAGTAATAAAATTACCTTAATAGTATATAAGTTACAAAAAAAAAAAAAACCTGCAAAGAGAAGTAGTATATATGTAAGAGTTTCATTGGTGAGTGTGAGAGTAAGAAGGGAGTAGGAGAATGTGTGAACTGATTGCTCCAGCCTGTTGGCTGTGAGGAAGTTAAATTATATGGAAGTAAAATAAAAATATATACTGAATTGGAAAACTCTAATAGAATTAAGCAGAATAGGAGGGGTATAACCACATATCTCTTCTATAACAAGACACCTATGCATGTCCTATCATAATTTAGCCTTCAAAACCTGACATAAAGTACACTCCTCCTTCTCTCAAACATATTCTCACTCAGTCAAGGGAACTGTTTCCTTTTTGTTTTTTTTTTATTCTGTCTTACAAGTTAATTGACAACCTCACTATGCCCAGTGTCCTGAAAAGAGCATCCAGTACACTGTAAAGTCATTGGCACTAGGAAGGGCATCCAGTCATAGAAAGCATGTCAAACTTGACATTGTAGCCTGATGAAGCTTGTTGAACTCTGTCAAACTATCCAACCTGTACCAGCAAGGAAAACAGACATTAGATGATGATGATGATGATAATGTTGATTTTATATATATATATATATATATATATATATATATACACATACATATATCTATACATATATATGGCAAATAGTAGACTAAGAATCTGAAAGTCAGAGAAAAGAGGCACTTTTAGGAAAGTGGTTATACACCATTAGGTGTATACCCGCTTCCGTACATTAAATTTCTAGAAGAAACAACGGAACGCAGATTCTGAACTATCAACACAACAATATTTATTTACAGAGGAAATAGGCAGCACTTCGCCCTTTGGTTGCTGAGAAGCCGTCAATGATGTTGAGTGGTTATTTGTCTAGCTCCAGAGTTGGAATGTTGGAGAGAGACTGCTTGTACGTCTTGGCTCCTCGTCGACCGGCGAGAAAAGAGAATGAATAGGGGCACGAAACTTGGATGTCGAATGACCACGCATGCGCACGAGACTCTTCCTGTATTCCTTCCGGAACTAGTCCCTGCGCATGCGTGGATAAGCTTTCCGGAATGTCTGCTATTAAGGCGTCACTACACACTCATGAATTTGTCAATTGAGTGAGTATATTAAACTTAATAGTATACAGTCTTACAGTCTCATAAATCCATTTCAGCCAATCTTATCAATCAGTTCACACAGGTATTCGCTAATTGGCTGGTTGCCTAACTCATCAGAGAGGCCAGAGTAGGAAAAAAGGTCAGCAATTGTCAGATCTGGTTTGTGGATGCAATGAAAATAATTGGAATGAACCCATAGGAGATGATTAGAAAAGGATTCTGTCAAGAGTTATGTCCCTTGTTATCCCCAAAACCTGAGTAGTAATCGCCAGCAAAGCAGGGTTCAGATGTGGGCCATATGTGGGGTTGATAGTGCTCAGAGAGATTTTGCAATGAAGGGATGAGGCATACACCCAATCTTAAACCCATGTGTGTTTGTTTTTTGTGTGTAAAGCAGGGTGTGGTCAACAGTGTGCAAGGTCTTGCTGATCACATGCAACCTTATCCAACAACTACAGAGAAATCTTGCTCAGCATCACTGGGAAGGTCCTTAATCACATGTTCCTAAACAGACTGTAAGTTTCAGTGCAGCTTCAGATCAGAACATTCCACAACTGAAACAATCTTCTCCCTTTGGTAACTACAAGAAAAATGCAAAGAGCAAAGATGACTCCACAGCATTTTAATTGATCTCATGAAATTTTTTGACCTTCTGAATAGAGACTTCTTCAAAACCTTTGTCAAGATTGGGTACTTTCTGAGGTAACTCAGAACTGTTTGGGAATTCCACACAAAAATGAAAGGCATCATTCACTTTCATGGTCTTTCACAGTGGAGTGAGGCAGGATTGTATATTGCCTCTACTTGCTTTGACATTTTCTTCATTGTTATGTTGAAGCAAGTCTTTGGACTATCAACTGATAGTTTTGACCTTCATGCAAGAGCAAACAAGAAACTGTTCAGTCTGTCCTGACTGAAGGTGAAAACCAAAGCAAACTAATTATTCATCAGGGAAATGCTGCTTGCAGATGATGACACTTGCAACATACTTAGAGGAGCCAGCAAAGGTAATAGAGCCCTGAACTTTTTCCACACCATCCCTTCTCTACCGACTATGCTTTTGGAATACCCTTTTCCACTGAAACATGGTCACCTAGGTAATAGAAGCTATTATCTACTTCTAGAAAGTTACTGTATAATACACCTTAGTCTGCCAGCTGTGGACAGCTGACACTTTCCCTCATACCCAACAAAATAAACTGAGAGTTTTCATCAAACAATAATAATGATTTCAAATTTTGGCACAAGGCTAGCAATTTCAGGAGAGGGGTTAAGTTGATTACATCAACCCCAGTACTCAACTGTTACTTATCAATCCCAAAAGGATGAAAGGCAAAGTTGACCTTGGTGGAGTTTGAACTCAGAATGTGAAGACAGACAAAATGCTGCTAAACATTTTGCCAATTGTGCTAATGATGCTGCCTTTCCAGGTGCTGAGATGCTGGCCCACTGACTTTTCTTGGTTATTTTTTGCTCATGTTACCATCTCATATTCTTTTAGAGTAGTGCCAATCAGGTCTATACACCTGGTGTTTCACACTATGACTGTGATGTTGTCGGTACATGCTGACACAGTTCTCCCACAACCTAGTTCTTGGAGGATGCCTTTCAACACCTCCAGTTTCCGCAGTAGTGGCTCTAGAGCTAATACATATAGAAGAGACAAGGGTGGACACACTTGATGAAACGAGTGCATGATGCTGAATAGTTCCAATAGATAACCATTCACCTGAACTACTATGCAGATGTCACTATATACTGTGGCAATCCAGCCACGGAAAATGAGACCAAAACCAGTCACTGTGAAAACAGTCACCACAAGTGTTGGTGGTTGACCCTATGAAAGACTTCAGATTGATCCAAGATGATCAGAGCTCCACCCGTGCCATATTCTTTACCCGCCTTGTCTATGATGTATTGCATAAGACGGAGGTTGCCATAGATGGATCTGCTTGGGATGATGTTTACGCATCACCAATCATTTCCTTGAAGACAAGTGCCAACATCTTTACTAACACCCTGGCCAAAATTTTGAAATCTGAATTCAGCAGCATTATGGGTATAAAATTTTGTATTTGCTTCTTGTTTAGGTCCTTTCACAGCAGTGCCACTGGTCCTCAACTCACAGAACTAGGAATCCTCCTGTTCTGCTGCCAGCTGTGGCATATGTCTACAAAGTCTGGTATGTAAAGCTTGTAGGGCAGACCATCCAAACTAGGTGACTGCAACCATTACCATCATTTTGCAATACTCTGTTCCCCTCGCCAAGAGTCATGGTATGCCTACTGAGGCAGGCACTGGAGTGCCATTCATCCCAAACAGTTGGGTGAAGTGCTGCTGAAATGCTACACACATCTGTTTAGGCTTGAGTATTGTGTACCCATTTTGGTCCACCAAAAACCAAATTGTGGATTTGTTGCCATATTGAGCCCCTGCCACTCAGGCCCCATCAAGTGGCTTTTGTTCCTTCATTGTTTCTTAAGTCATAAACTCATCCCAAAAGCACCAAAAGTTATCCAAGTTTGCTGCATATCTTCTAGAAGACATCTTTGCTTCAAATGATGTGGAGTTTTGTCAGGAAAGGGGAAGGGGACATTTTTTTAACAGTATACATTTGATTTACCATCTAAATGTATACATAATATCATTAAAGAAGCATTGGGGTGTAACATATGATACAATAAAACAATGTGTGTAGCATATATACACTGAAAAAGGCATGAGGAAATAACTGAAATAAAAAAAAAGATGTTTTAACCTAATCCGCATGACCTTGTAAAGTGTGTCTTTCTCACTTCACTGTTTGGTGGGAGGGGGAGGTGACTGAAGCTACAGTGATGCAGGTACCTCTCCGTGTAGCTGAAATGGTCTAAATGTTGACTGATGCTTATAAATGGTCTAAATGTTGACTGATGCTATTAGTTATACTGTTACAGTCTATTTAAATATGGCAATTAATAGTAAAAATAGAAGACAATAGTCAAATTCAGGCATAATGGTAAAATGCAATGATTGTTTTTGTGAAGAAACTGTACATGATAAAATAATTTCTTTGTAATTTTTTAAATCAGCACATAAAAATTGAAACTATTCTTTGGTTACAGATCAATGTGGCCCTTATTTTTCAACTTTATAGAAGTTTAGCTCCCACCCCCTATCTTGTTCTAATTAACAAAAAAAAACGATCTATGCAAAATTTTAGCTCAGTCAAACAACTGCAAGGCGATCCTCATCGGCCATGAAATTTTGAAGTTTTCGCCCAGTAAGTCATTTTTTCAGATAAAAATTTTTTTATCTCTTATGTAATTTTCTCTTAAATTAAAAACTTGTTCACACTTATTCTTTGTAATAGAAGGATAATTGACAATAAATATAATGGGGAAGGTAACTTGCAAAGCTGGGGACAGAGTGCAAGTCTAAGGCAAACAGCTATTTTTCGTTGTCATCCAGTCGGCAACCAGCCGTGAGCGAGTTAGATTGTGAGTTGCATTCATCCGTTGAAAGAATTGTACTGCACCTAATGGTAGTGTTGAGAAATAAAATATTAAGAAATATACGTTTGTGATAAACAGTGAACTAATATGACTTGTCCATGTTTGTAGATATAAGTTAATTTATTTGTAATAACTTGTAAGCATTCATTCATTTTGTAGTGGTGCATTATGATATAGATCTTCGCCTGTTGTGTTGGTAGCCCTGACAAAGTTGTAATACCATGTTTATAACCTCTCCGTTTTTATAACATTATGTGCTTTGTATACTTATTATCAATGCCTTAGAACAAAACTTAGAGAAGTGAAACACACAGAAACACAGCACAAATTTAACCTAAATGACTGTCAAGAATTAGTGTTGCACTGGGATGGAAAGCTGGTTCCAACACTCACAGGCATTGAAAAGGTTGATAGACTAGCAATAATAGTAACTTTTCAAGGCAAGGAGCAGTTGCTGGGAGTCCTTGAAATTCCAACAGCTTCAGGAGAAGCACTGGAAACTTTATGACTTATTTTATACCTCTTACCTTATAATCAATATATAGCTAGCATGTTTCATCACCGGAGTATTCCATAAGTAATTACTTTAGATCAGTATTTTTTAGATACCACCCTAATAAATAAATAATTAAGTATATGATAGAATTATAAGTAAATTCTATATAATCTTCATTTTCTATTGTTGATAATATGGTATATATACTTCATGGTTTTAGTGATTAAACTATTTATTCCTTTCTATGGTGTTCTACCTTACTAATTATATTATTATTTTTTATAATAGCCTTTATGTAAGTAAACCTCTTAAATTTTGTACTCCTAGAAATTTATATTAGCTTGTATATAAAAGCACTGGTAACTTCACAACTTATAATATACCTTTTAGCTTATAATTAATATATAGTTAGCATGTTCTATCGTCCCAGTATTCCTTTAGTAAATACCAGTGATCGGTCGTTATAGATACCACCTAATAGGTAAATGATTAAACTAATTCTATGAAATTTATTTCTCTCTCTATTGTTGAAAATTTTGGTATATATTCAAAGTTATTCAAAATTTATCTTTTGGTTATAATATTTTTTCCCGATAACCCTAAATTTTATATTTATACAACGTAACAATATTGTTTAAATCAATCACCTATAGTACCCCAGGATAAAATTTCCACTGTATTATCATCATTGGTTTTATTAGCATCTTGCCCCTTTAACAGGTAATTAACATCTTGATTTGAGGTTTTCCACTATCCAACCTCATTATAGCCAGTTACTTTATACTACTTCAAAATAATCTTGACAAGTTTTATGACTATACCCACTATGATTCTGTCAACTCTCTCCTGCCCTTTCCTAACAGACACTATCCTCTAGTCTAAGATTTGATAAACAGGACTAACAAATTAAAACTAAACTAAAATCCGTGACAAGCTATGACCCAAACAAATTTTTTTTTTCCTGATATCTTAGAAACTGCTAAGCTGAAGTGCAAGCAGCATGGATTTTGTCTGTCTTCTTATCCTATTAGAATATTTAAGCAAAATTATACAAATTGTCAGACTGATTAAAAAAATTCTATTTGTTCTTTTATGCAGCTGAGGATAGACCTGCATTTAAATTGATGTAGTGATTGCATTGTTTAATTAAATGGAGCCCCCTGAAATGGTTGTACTCCATCACCTCTGGATATCCTGTTGCTTATTTTGATATATATATAAATATATATATATATATATATATATACACATACACACATACATATGTATATACACACAAACACACACACATATATATATATATATATACACACATATATATACACACATATATATATATATAGATATACATACATATACACACACACACACACACATATATATGCATATACATACATATACACACACACACACACATATATATATACAGATATATATATACAGATATATATATATATATATATATATATATA
>NC_068982.1:66033292-66034492 GCF_001194135.2 Octopus bimaculoides | reverse complement strand
TCCATGCTATGCCCGCATGAAACCACTACAAATACGTTGTGGGATAAAAAATTTATCTACTGTCATGGAAAAAGTGTAACTGTAAAAAATGCAGAATTATCAGAGTAATGGGAATTCAAAAAAGTATGTATGTATAGAAATGTATGAATGAAGTCCTTAAGGTTTAAGATTCAAATTAAGGAAGTGCAATAATAATGTTTAGCAGTTCAAAACTGTGAGTAGTGAAATGCAGAATTAGGTCGACTGATCATAAGAATCAAATATTGATTGCTTTGCTAAAATCTGCAGGTGGTATGGGTTATTTCCCTTGAGTTATTTAAATAAATTATTAGTAATATGTAGTAGATAGAAGGATCCATTAGAAGGGCCCTATTATCGAATTTTTTTGACAATATAAGTTTGCCACAAGGTTTCCAGAGAAAAGTTCTACTCACATCAAATAAAGTATAAAAGTGATATTGTCAGTAAAGATTAGAAATGGGACACACAATCAATATTCAAAGTAATCAAACATAAACAATGAAATGAGTTCTTTCCCTTGAGTGTTTTAAAAAAATTGTATAGGTGCTATGGGTTATTTCCCTTGGGTGTTTAAAAAAATTAGTTATACGAAGACAATATAAAGGTCCCTTCCAGGGGCCGTATTATCGATTTTTTCAACAATCTAAGTATGTCACGAGGTTTCCAGACATGTGTTCTACTCACATGTCAACTTTCATCAAAATCAATAAAATGAGGTAGAAGTTAGCTAACAACGCCACAAACAAACACACACCAGTAAGAGGTCCAGTTTTATTTTGAAGACACCTACATCCACCCCACGCAGGTCTCTCAGGTCCTTCAGGAGGATATTGAAGAGCTGTGGACCTCTGACAACCAGGCTATTGCAGTATCTTGTCCTACATCTTGATGGCAAATTTGGAGTCCTTGACACTATGGCGTGGCACCCAGTTCTAGTATTTGTGTAACCCTCAATGCCAAAGTTTGGGACAAGTCCTTCCAGGATCTACCAGATGTATATTATGGCATATCTTTCTCGCCTATGCTCTAAGGAATAGAGTCTTAATCTCTTGAGTCTTTCCAAATAGCTTATATGCTGCATAGAGGCTATCTTCTTCATATATATACATATGCATATATATATATATACACATGTATATATATATATATATATATATATATATATATATATATATATAT
>NC_068982.1:66029485-66032741 GCF_001194135.2 Octopus bimaculoides | reverse complement strand
AATTTCGTGTATTTTCTGTCGCGAAAAAGTACAACAGACTGTCAGCTAGAGGAGGGAGAGATTGTCGGATGCTGGCAAGAGTGGTTTTCAGAGGTTTGTGAAAAAGATTGTCTCGGAGGTTGGCGAGAGAGGCTGTCAGAGGTTGATGAGAGAGTTTTTGGAGGTTGGCGAGTGAGATTGTTGGAGGTTGTTGAGAGAGGATTTCATAAGCTGGCAAGAGAGGTTGTTGGAGGTTGGCAAGAGAAGTTGTCGGAGGTTGGCAAGAGAGGTTTTCAGAGGTTGACAAGTGAAGTTGTCAAAGGGAAAAGCATCTTTGTTCCAACATTTCAGTCTTGCAGGGCTTTGTGATACACAATGTTTTTGGTTTTGCCATTGGGTGCATAGATCGAAACTGACATTTCAGAGTTCTTCGCTTTGAAACCAAATGGAATGGAGCTTAGGGCAGGAGGAACTGATGTCATCAGACAGTATCCATTTATCAGGTGTTTTAACCCTGAAGCGTAACACCCTCCCATTTGTGGATCAGCAGAGGTGGCGAAGTTTGCTGCTCCTCAACTGCTCCTGGCTTCCAGCTTAACTCTTCTCTCTTCTACCTTTAAGTCAGCAGGTGCCGCTTTCAGCTGCCTCTCCTATCCTGTGCACAGCCACCTTCTGCTCCTTTCCTCTCATTGGGCAGGGAATGCAGTTGTTGCCATTTCATTGTTTCATCCATCGTGGGCCATTTGATTCGTTCTTTTGCTGGCTGGGAATGGCCTCCTAGTGTGGTATTAGATGGAGTGCCTCTCCTGAGGACTTGAGGTGACACAGGTACTGAGAGACTTCCAGTCTTCTGTGGTACTTCCTGCCTGGATTTCTCCTGTGTCTCATCAGGTGTTACCACTGTGCGCTGCACCTGTGCCCCCTCTTTTCCATAGATGGACCGAACTTGGCGTATCTTGAGCCTTTTCTCATTCTTGCAGAACTTTCTGCAGTGACACTTTACTTCCAATACCTCCCCAGCTACTGATGTTTCAACAGGTGCTCCAACTGTGGCTCTTTCTTCCCACAGTTTGACCTGGCTGCTGTATCTTGAGCCCTTTTGCATTCTTGCAGATCTTTCCAGAGACATTTCACTCCCATTATCTCTCCAGTTAAGGGTGATTGAAGCTGCCTCTGCATCCATAAGACATTCCTAGTCGTTACTGTTGTATCTAACCTGTTGAGTCTCTCATTCTCCCCTACTCTAGGGAGACTCTTGCCTCTGCCTCTATCACAACTACAGCTCATACTATTGCTATCACTCCATTACCATCACAACTGTCAATCTATTACCGCCCTTACCGTCCCTATGCCTACTATTACTTTCACCCTAGCAGGAGGAATAGTAGAAGTGTCATTGAATAGTGAGAGAGGGGGGTCAAAGTGTGACACACTGACACACAGAAAATCGTTTTGGCATTTATTATAATAGACATACATATATATTTATAACACACACACACACACACACACATATATTGTAATAAATAAGGGGGGGTGCCTGTGGACGCGACATCATTCACAGTGAGTTAATGAAATAAAACATTTTATATTTTCCTTTCACACATATTGCTATCGTCACTTCCGACATTTTTACTTTCATTTCTTTCACATAATACATTTCAACTTTTTACATGCTGAAATAAGATTTAAGGAGTACCCTCGCTTTTACGGTTAGGTCTTTTAATGCGATCTTATATATTTATATATACCTCTCTTTGTGAGTTCCATGGGAGTGGGGGTTTCAGTACATCTTTTTTTTTTTTTTTTTTTTTTAGAAATTTAGGTAATTATTTTGTTTTCTTTTTTTTTTTTAAAAGAAAATTACCCCACTCTAATTTATCTTTACTGTGAACACGCCCAGCAATCTAAGGTATCGTACTAATTGGCAAGATGTTAAAAGTATTCGTGAAGCTAAAATTCTAAATTGAAAATAACGGTAATAATAATAATCCAAATTAAATAATAGTAGTAGTAGTAGTAAAACCCCAGCTACTTGAGGACTAACCAACAAAGGCATAGTCATAAAAAATGCCATATATATATATATAGAACTAAAATAACCAACTTGAAATTAAGGATCGCAAAAGCGACAATACTCAATTTAACATACACGCAACATACCTATTTGTAGATGTCTGTTTGTAGGTGTGTCAGCGATCACAATGCAAAAACAAACGGTGTATGTGTTTATGTCCTGTAACTTAGCAGTGCGACAAATAAGATCGCTAAGTTCCAAACTTGCAAGATAAGTACTAGGGTCGATTTAATCTACTAAAACCTTTGGAAGCAATGCCCTTGTGCAGACATAGTCCAATGAATAAAAGCAAATAGAAACGTATGTGTGTGTTACCCACTCAAAGTGAATAGAGTCGGTAGCTTACAACTGAGTTAGCAGAAGGAAGATTACCCATGGATTAAAATATTTACCAAATGTATAAAATAATAATAATAATAATAATAATAATAATAATAATAATAATAATAGCGCAATCATGTACATGAATGAATGAAATGAAATCGTAAATACGGATGGAACGCGGAAATTCTTTTAAAAATATATATCTGTCCATCATTTCTCTCTTCATTTCATGTCAAATGTCTACAATTGTTTGAACCAGAATAGTAAGCGTTTTTTTATGTGCGTGTGTGTGTTTTTTTGTCTTTTTCTTGTATATTCCGCAAGTCACACTGTTTGAAGTTGTTTTATAAACTTAATATATATTTTTTTACTAAAACTCAGTGGATCACTGTGATTCTCCCTCGCATCAGTTGTTTCTACATTGATACCGACTCTCCAAGAAAAAGGACTGCCATGACCATGACATTCCGTACCGACCATCCAAATAATCTGATTATGGTATCAAGGTGATAAATATCGCAATAACGGAGTGCATGACGGCGTCTTAACGAGGTCGTTCGAACTGTTAAAAGCAGTAGCTGAATAGATGAAATCACACCTCACTAGCTTTCTTTTTAAAGACATTTAATAACATAGACTCAGATACACTAAGCCTGCAAAAATGACGGGATGGTCATAACCGGAACACCTATAAGCAAAGGTCTGTTTGCACAGACGCTAACCCGAGGCTAAACAACAACCAGAATATACACCGAGTTTATTTATTGTAGGCAATAAATATTATATATATATACGACTCTCCCCAGACACAACAGAATATATATATATATATATATGTATATATATATATATATATATATATATATATATATATAT
>NC_068982.1:66024914-66029185 GCF_001194135.2 Octopus bimaculoides | reverse complement strand
AAACTATACAAAGATGAAAACGAATGATAAAATGACTAAATTTATAAATAATGAATTACCGGATAATCTTTGAGTAGGCAGGTTTCAAATAAATATTTTCTTTTATATTACAGATATATATATATTATATATAAAACCAAAGTAAGAGATTCACTTTTCTCCTCGCAGTAAAACTGCACTTATATTGTTGAGAGCAGCAGCCTTCAGCAAGGCGAGTGGGTCGAATTATAAACAGTTAGCCAGATGTTGATATTTTGTTTGTTCATTCATAAATAGTAGCAGCACTGGGAGCCGAACGAACCTGTTTATCGTAAACAACAACAGCCGCAACCCACACATATATATGTGATTGTTCAACGATAATATCTTTTAATACGTCAAACAATGAGACAAGTCTACGTAATGTGAGGTTATCGTACTGTGAATATTGGATGAAGAAAATGAAAACTAAACAAAAACATATGAAAATTACGAAATGTTATTGTAGTTGAGCGTAGGTCAATCATAACCGTATAAACCTATAACTAAAGGTATTCTAGTTATGCCTATCCTTTGTTATTGAAAGTCTTACTATAATATAGTGTGTTCATTTCATTATTACGGTAGAGTTTTGAAAGTGATTCTGCTGCTATTTCTAGCCGGTTGGGCAACCACTAGTTTCTCTCGGTTTATAAATGAAACGTACTTCCGTGTCCCGTAATTGGAAATATTCATGAGGCAACTGTTTAGCCGTTTTTCCCACTGAACTGTACTTTATCAGTTAAGAATTCAGGGAACCAGAATTAATATTTAAATTTAGAAACATAAAACAAAATAAGATAATAATTGTATATTATGTTATACTATATTGCATTGCGTTATAATATTATCATATATGTACATATACGTAATCCAGGGTTTGGTATTACGTGTAGATAGACGTGTGTAGAGCGCCAAATACAGAGAAGGGTCAGAAGCCAACGAGAAGGCCTACATGTGGTCGTTTAAACGGCTAAAAATAGCAGCCCACTCTCTCTGAAATTGCACTACTATGTAATCCGTGATATCCCACGACTGTAATACTTTTGGTCATAAGTCTGCTCAGTCAGGGTTGATCTAGAATTGAACAACTAACAGCAGAACGGTTTGTAGATATAAGCTCATTATTTTATATATCGAACTAACTGCTTCAAAAGTTCGTCGCCAACGTTCAAGTCACTTGAATGACAAAATGCGTTTTCTATTTCAAAATTACCAGTGCAGTATTAGAATCGATTAATCTATATTTCCTCAGTACAAAACATTAGTTAAGAAATCCATTATTATTATCATCATCATCATCATCATCATTATTATTATTCCTACATTAAGTGGGGATGCAAGTTTCCTGAGATTTAGCAACACAAGTTTCATTTTTATCAAGAAGTTATTTTACTTCTGTCATAGAGACTAATATAAATGAAGCAGATTGAATAGCGAAGTGCAGTTAATCATTCTTGTTATTTGCTAAGTAATTCATTCTAGTGAATTTTCAAATCTGTTAACTGATTCAATGTTTTTTTGTTTTTTTTAAACATTTTCTGAGAAGTCGTCAATCTTTGAAGATACTTGTTTGTTTCTCTAGTCTTACTAGAATACCCGGCGTTGCCAGGAAAATAATGCCCATAAGGGGCTAATTTAACTTGTTGAATGAGAATCATCGTACTTTTGAATAAATGCAATATTTCGAACTCAGTAGGTATATTATTTGTTACAGATACACACGTTACTTTTTAAACTTCTAAAACATTATGCTTTAATAACCTATAGTAAAAGTAAATAAACTGCCATTCCAGCCGTGACAATCACACACTCACACACACATATATAGATACATATATATGTACATACACACACACTCTTACTACAGTAATCCCTTGACTATCGCGAGTGTTACGTTCCAAATCCTGTCACAGAAATAATTAAAATCTGAAAAAATATAAATACCTATCGGCCGCAGAAACTCGGATATACTGAGGAGTCCACAACATAAATTTACATACATTAGCCAGAAAAATCCGCGATGTAATGAGTGCGCGATAGGTGAACCGCAATGTACTGAGTGCGCGATAGGTGAACCGCGAGGGATTACTGTATATCTTTCTATAAACGATACACGGCTCATTTGCGCAAGAAGCATTTTCTACCTCTACGTACCTTTTTAATTACGTACCTTCTTAATTTTTATTTAATTTCCAACACCCCCTGGTCCTGCCAACCTAAAACGTTGGAAAATAGAGATAAGTTGTCTTTGCAAATACGAAAGGTCGGAACGATAAGGTACACGTTCTCTAACTGCCACAAGGTCTGGAGCGCAGATATATAGCAGCATAACCAAGTACTTATAGTATTGGTTGATGTAGATGCAAAGAGGGTAAAGCGAACTAACAACGGTGAAGAGCCACAAGTAGTGGAGCGTAGAAAGCTCGAGTTTTGTAGGGTAAGTGAACGTTGCAAGCCAACCACTGTAAGGAAGAAGAATGATCCAAAATGGGATGGTAAATATCACTTCTCACTTTTTGCCACTACAAGACCCGACCTTGTCATGTGGTGCAAAAGAAAAGAAGGGCGGTAAAATGGTAAAGCTGACATTTCCTGGGAATTGTGCATTGAAGATGCTTTCCTCAAGAAATACAAAATACAGTGAATTGGCCGAACTCTGTGAAAACAACGGATGGGAGGCAGTGTCTTCTTGTAGTGGTGGACGTTAGAGAATTTTTTTTTCAATTAGGATTCACTCGATGCTCAAGACATTTGGACTAGGTGCAAAAGAGAGAAAAGATGTTTACAGAAAATTGTCAGGAGCCGCTGAGAAAGCAAACCATTACATTTGGCTCAAGCGAGAGTACGAGTGGTATAGCAAGAACGAGCGTCGAGGATGATAGAAACATCTGACCCAGAGTCGCAGCATGACTCAACCAAGTTCGTGCCGTTGTGTGGGAGGTTTGTTGGCTACATCAGTGACTCCGGGCAATTCTGGTGTCGCGATGGAAGGGGCCGAACATTCACAGAACTGCTTCTACCGCTTGGTAAAACGTCTACTCCTGCATTTGGCGACGGAGTATAGCAGTACTCCCAGCACATGTTTTTAGCCTAAATGCAGTCATTCATTCATCTTATATACAAACAAGCTTAGTTATTCTATTGAATCTGTTAACTGATTCAATTTTTCAAAACAATTGAGAAAAATGTCCTTGATAAATACGAAGTATTTCGGAGACAATTCACTCGAGTATTTTGGTCAGCTACTTTGATAAAAAAAAAAATTTGTCAATCTTTGAAGACGCTTGTTTATTTCTCCAGTTTTTATTGGAATACCGGGCGTTGCACGGGAAGTATTGTTACCATGGTAAATTTCCTGGTAACTATTAATAATTTTTTTTAAAAATTGAACTACATATAGCACTGCGGGTGAACAAACTGAACTTAAAAAATAAGCTTTTGACTTAGTGTATAAAATGAAAATGTGAATCGAACAATTAGATGACAAAGAAATTATTAACGGTGAAAGCGATCACTTGTGAATATAAAATCCGACGGCTTTGTTGTTTCCGCATCTCATTCTTGACAGCCACCAAAATGTGAAACGTTTTCTCTTTTGCGATTCGCATGCCTGCTTCTGGGTTCAGGCGATACCATGATTTTGTCTTGATTGACGAAAGAGAACTGAATCTAGATTCACACAAGTATGTCACCGCAAATTGAATGAAGACACAACTATAATTTAAGGGTTTAATCTGTATTTGTAGGATATTAAAGTTCTTTGTGGGTTTAAGAGAACAAAGTTGTTTTCAATAGTTATTAAATACTTTTATACTGAAAAGCAATTTTAGAAAGTAAATATCTTCCCTTTGAAATACCATCTTGCACCACTGGATGGTAATGTCTGATGTAAATAAAAGCAACTTACATCAACATTATGCACATTAATGTAAGAGGACAGAGAGCAGGAGATGCAGTAGATGACATTGGTAGAAGTGCAGGTGAAAGAATCGGTGATAGGTGCTGGGGAAGTAAGGGCAAGTGCGGCAGCGTGGACGGGAGCAGGGGAACGAGTCGGGTTGGGAGGTTGGGTTAGGGAAAAAGCTGTGGACTAAGAGGTCTCGTAGATTGTGGGCTCGTTTGAAGGAGGAGAGGGGAGGGGTCGGTTAGGGAAGTTGTGCGAAGTGGAGGGATCGGACTGGAGTCGCCGGAAGGCTTGGAGAATGGTGAGTTGGAAAGGTAGGGTGGTGGGGTGGTAGGTGAGGGGAAAC
>NC_068982.1:66022758-66023590 GCF_001194135.2 Octopus bimaculoides | reverse complement strand
GGGGTCAGAGGGCAGAGGGCAGTAAAAGGAGGTGTCTTGAAGTTGGCGGAGAGCTTCCGCCTTGTAGAGGTCCGCGCGCCACACCACCACGGCCCCACCCTTGTCGGCCGGTTTTATGATGATGTCAGTGCGGCGTTGGAGACATCGAAGGGCCGAGAGTTCGGCTGGGGAGATGTTCAGATGACGGGGACGCCTGGAAAAAATAAACCGGGTGCCCGTAAAAAGATCGACTGCTTGGAACTGACCAGGAGCTGGCATCCACTGGGATGGTCGGCGGCCCAGGTCGGTGAAGCAGTCCTCATTAGATGCAGGTGGAGTGTCGTAGAAAAACGCACACAACCTAACACGGTGCACAAAGCTGTGGATATCGACACGAGTCCGAAACTCGTTGCTGGATGGAGTGAGGGGGATGAAGCGCAGACCCCTACTGAAGAGGGAGCGCTCCGCCTCAGAGAGGAGATCTGGAGGAATGGTAACAACAGGCTGAAGTGGAGAAAGTGTGGATGCGATTGTGGTGACAAAAGAATAAACAAATAGTTTATGAACTTCATTAGCTTACAGCTGTTCTTGCTATAAGATGCAATGAACTCATTGTTGAGTGCCTGAGTATCACCTTATAGCTTCATCGGAGCCTCAAACATGAAGTACAATTTATTTGGGAAAACAATTACATTTATGTATACACACAGAAAAGCATTACCAATGAGAAAAACTCCACATGTATGGGGAATGAAATCCAGGTTATTAATATCACAGTGCTCAAGCGAAATATTAATATTGATATTATACACACACACACACACACACACACACACACACACACACACACACA
>NC_068982.1:66020140-66020877 GCF_001194135.2 Octopus bimaculoides | reverse complement strand
GACTCCTGAACAGAAATGCACCAGGTGCACTTTGTCCACAAGCAATCTGGAACTGTTTGAAGCCAATGAAGAGAATTTTCTTGCTCGTTTCATTACTATGGACGAAAGTTGGGTTCATCACTACCAGCCTGAAACCAAAGAACAATCAAAGCAGTGGAAGCACACATCTTCTCCTACCCCAAAGAAGGCCAGGATCATTCCTTCAGCTGGCAAGGTCATGGCGTCAGTTTTTTTTTTTATTCTCAAAGTGTCTGGCTGATCGATTACCTTGAAAAGGGTCACACCATGACAGGGCTGTATTATTCTCATCTACTGAAACGCCTCCAAGAAGCAATCAAAGGAAAAAGGCCAGGAATGCTCACCAGTGGAGTCCTTTTTCATCACGACAATGCTCCAGCCCACACCTCAGTAGTTGCCATGGCAACAATACATGATTGTGGATACGAGCTTGTTCCCCATCCGCCTTACTCGCCAGACTTAGCCCCCTCTGACTTTCATCTATTCCCAAAAAGGAAAAAAGCCCTGGCTGGTTGCCATTTTGCCAGTGACAATGACGTCATAGATGCTGTAGGAAGTTTCTTGGAGTCTCAAACAAAAGAGTTCCTCTACGCCAGAATAATAGCGCTTCAGCACCACTGGAGAAAGTGTTCAGCTATCGAGGGGGACTATGTTGAAAAATAAATCATCAGAAGTCTTGTACCGTGTTTTGTTTTTTTGAGGCTCAAGACTTTTCATAC
>NC_068982.1:66011511-66019712 GCF_001194135.2 Octopus bimaculoides | reverse complement strand
TATATATATATATATATATATATATATATATATATATATACACACACATATGTATACTTGCACATAGATGTACTTCTATTGAAATTCATATGCATTTACAAATATCTGTGCACATTATATATGTATATACAAGTATATATGTGCATGTGTGTGTGTGTGTACTCGCATACACGTATGCATATATGTATATATGTATAAACGCAGGCGTGGCTGTGTGATAACAAGCTTGCTTGTTCCGGTTTCCGGGTTCAGTCCTACTGCATGGCACCTTAGGCAAGTGTCTTCTACTGTAGCCTCGGGCCGACCAAAGCTTTGTGAGTGGATTTGGTAGACGGAAACTGAAAGAAGCCCGTCGTGTATGTATATATATATATATATATATATATATGTGTGTGTGTGTGTGTGTGTGTGTGTGTGTGTGTGTGTGTGTGTGTGTGTGTGTGTGTGTGTGTGTGTGTGTGTTTGTACTCCCGTCATCTCTTGACAACTGATGCTGGTGTGTTTATGTGCCTGTAAATCAGCGGTTCGGTGAAAGAGATCAATAGAATAAGTACTAGGCTTACAAAGAATATGTCCCGAGGTTAATTTCTACGACTAAAACCATTTTGAAGCGGTGCTCCTGTATGGCTGCAGACAAATGACTGAAACAAACAAAAGACTAAAAGAATATACGTACATATAGTGTATATTTGTATATGTAACTATATATGTGTGTGTATATATACATGGATGGATAGATGAATGGATGATTAGTGTTTCTGTTTTCAAAACAGAGGAAGCCACTGAATAATTAACAGAATAGATTGTATATTTTATATGAAGTTGTAGCTTCTTGAATCGTGACTCTTAGTTTCAAGTTTGCGATTGCGCATGTCTATATAACATCATCAAACAAGTAAACGTGTAAATAATGAAGAAAATATGTCAAACAAAACTGCGAATATTTCTTTTATCCAACATACACTACAAAACAACCAATAAAACATTATTCAGAATAATTAGGAACAATAGTTACAACAAATACCTTCCCGCATCATTGTCACAATACTTCAAATAATATACCTAGATTCCTGTAGCAAGCAATTCATGAAACATCTTTCCAAAGTCACAAAACTTCCAAAACATAAACACGTCAGAAACACAAAATGCAAGATATACAATTTCCTGCTATATCTATCAGATACCAGAAAAGCAATAGAGAAATCTCGAAGCTAAAAAACCGCAGTGTTTGTAGAAATCATGATACACCGAAAACGCGCGCGCGCGCATACATATACACACACAGTCTTTAATATTTTTATTCATATTCTGTTTACTCTTGTATTTTTTACACTATATTCTTCTCATTCTTTGATCGTATGTTGGTGTCTAATTGTTTCATTGGAATATAAGGATGTATATTTTATTGATATACCAAATAAAAGTGTTACTTCTATTAAGATATTAAGAATTTGATTTTTTAAATGATTATTTAGTAAAAAAAATAATCTAAAAAACTTCCTCTACATATTGGAGGAGGAAAATCCTTGTTATCGAAATTGTCAATTGGAACGACTCGGTCAAAATGTTCTGCTCCAGTATGACACAGAGTGACATAAAAGCGCCTGTGCTTTACTTCTCTGAGAGGTCGAAAATGAAACCATTCATATTGCTGATTTATAACCGGTGTGAGTAAATAAATATCCATTCCCAAAAAGGTTGAAGCGGCAAATATTTCGGCTGTTGTTGCCCATACCTTATCTGAGCGCATTTTCTCCACATGGTCGTCAATTGTTTCAGTGCCATCAATAAAGAGTGAAAATAAAGTTGGTCGCTGTTTCATGTATTCAACAACTTGATTTCGAATCCATTTATGAAATCTTTCAGTTCCGAAAACTTCTTTACTCAATGATCGAAAAAAACAATTCCCATCTCCAGAAATTAAATCAATTCTCCGACGAGATTTTGAAAGAACTTTTTCTAAAAACACATAAATTGTATCATGTGGCGGTGAATTAATGTTGTCTGTTGCTCCACCAGGAGATTCGACTAATTTCGTTTTCGGCTTGGAAGTATTTTCAAATGACTTCACAAAATCATCTGTATTATTTATGTTAAGTTTAGAAAATATGTTTTTCCTTTCAGATAATGACGAAAGATACCTTATCGGACATCCTGAGATGATGCTTGGAATCATCAGATTAAATTTGGTTTGACAAATGTTGGGAGAACAGCATTTTATGAGGGAAGCACTTTTATGCTAACGATCCTCTTTCGAAAACCTTTATACATCCTCCAACCAACATACGAAATCCGAATGAATTCATAGAAAAGTTACAACTAAATTACGTCATAGTAAATTAAGCTTTCTTATTGGATGATTACTCCACTACGTAAGAGATAATACAACTTTCTGTAAAGCGTTTTTTGGGAATAAGACTGGTTTTCACTGACATAAAAAGGCATATTTACTCAAATTGCAGGTACTTTGTTGATACAAATTCATTTATCAAAATAACTGACTTATAATAAACTCTATTTACTTCCAAGAGTGTATTCGTAGTAGCTCAGACTTCAGTGATGAAAGTTGCAGAATCTTTAGGTTTGCTAACACTCGCGTAGAAGGATCTTTTCTCCTCCTCCCACACAGCTTCACCCTTTCTTGTATTATCACCAATGTTTACCTAGTGTACAAAGAAAAAAATATGTGCACAAGGGTTTTCAAGATGAAATCGAATATCTTTAATTGAAGCTGGTTACTGTCATTTTTGTGCATATATTTTGCAAAGAAAAGCAAATTTCTGCACACATCCACAGTAAAAATATTAGAAGGAACAGCGCTTACCACCATTGCCATTATAAAAGCATCATTATCGAAACCTTAATACTGATTCTTTATTTCAACAATTTTCCGTTAACATTGCACTCAATTTGTTTTCGTCAGAATGGGACAGTTATTTCAAGCTTGTATATTTGATGGTAGTAGCTATTGCTGTGTACACAACTTGAAATTGAAGACCTATCAAAGCTAATGTGGAAAAGATATTACTGGCTCAACGTGATGAAATCTATTTCAATCGCCACCGCTTGAAGACACTTTTTTTTTTAGCACTATTAGGTAAAATCCCTGGCGAACAGAGATCAGCGACTCACTTTCAATTCATAAAGCTGTCATCTCCTTTTCACGTGTCAATAATAACTTTAAAAAATACATGAGCATCAATATATCCATTCTTTCTCTTTTTATTAAGTCTGTATGACTTCTCATTCGTTGAAGAATACTCTAGATCGGAGTCGGACAACTCTATAGCATTCATGTGTAGAAAAAATAAATACTTGAAGTTCTGTATTTTTTTACATTGTACATTTAACTATTTACTTGTTAAATTTATTTATTTATTCTAAATAAAAAGTCGATTATTTGCACTATAAGGTCTACATAGCGAAAGCTGAAATCGATACTGCTTAACTATTATTTGTGCATATGAAATATACTTTTATTACACAATCTATGTAACTTTTATACAAAAATTCTTTTTTATGCTTGAAAAGAAAGAAGAAGAAAACAATGAACAAACACATATTCAATGTCAACAAGCATACATCTTCACTGGTTATGAATGTTATACTTAGAATAGAAATATTTAATTAGCATTTCAATAATTTGTTTAATTAAATCCGACAAATTAGTTACGCAGTCCACTCTGTTGAAAATATTTGGGCAAGGTCTCCTATCAGAGGACACTTTCCCCTGTCATTTCCACCAGTCTCAGAAGCTCTGTGAAGGGTCACAGACACTCCTTCTCCTGACTAAAAAATTTTTTTGGAAAAAAGAAGCATATTTTTTGCCAACGTTACTTTTATTTATAAATTCTGAATGTGGGTTGATTCTCAGCGGAAAGAAAAGGATGTATAATATGTATATTACAAAATATTCATCCTTCTTGTTTGATGATTCTATTACAGAAAGAGCAAGGAGAAGCGTTACACACTTATACCAATTAAAAATATGTAGGGACTTTCAGCAAGACGTCAAAGGACCACTAGAAAGAACCTTGTCGGGTATATGGAATATTGTAGTTTCCAGTGATCGAGGGAGACCTTATAGAATTATGTTTGATTCCTTACGGTAGAAGACAAGGCGAGGTAACAGGCTGGCTTGGTATCACAGACTCATGTAGTAATATATAGAACAACGGAACTCAAGAGTCTGAGACAGAGATATTGGCAATTTGTATTAGCCATTAGCTCGTCGTTACATTTGCGACACAGTTTAGGTTGGTGGTGTGCGCCGAGATAACAAAAATCGACGTGGTTGGATGGAGTCTATGTGGACATACAGTTCGTGATGAGCTCCGAAGACGGTGGAGTTCAGCAGTGACGAAGCTAAAGTGTGTACTGCTGGGGCAGCCCTTGAGTTAGTCGCTCCTCGCCCCTATACAGGCTTATACAGCAGACCCAAAAGAGCATCACCCTCAGAAGCATCACCCGAGGCGGACTGCACGCCACTCCATCTCGTCCTACCCCTACCAACGCTACTGGTGGTTCAGAGCTGAAACACCAGCTGTTGCATACGTGTCAATAAGACCTACTCGAGGATTTTCTTCCCTGTGGTGCTGGGAAAACAGAGAAGGGAGGCAGAGGACTGAAATAGAATGAGCAACAAAATAGCAGAACCTATAAACTGCCGTTTTCAGAAAACAACTAGTCCTTGTTTCGAGGATGGCTGAAAAACTCGCCTCGCTCCTCGAAGAGCAAAGCTAACGAACATTAGGCATAGGATACCCACCCCTTCTATCATCAACAACATACAATGAGTCTCATTAAAGAAAATTAAACATGTTTGCTTTAACAAAGCTGGAGGATGTAATAAATCGATTAGAAGAGCATAGAAGAGGCTACGTGATTTAATTTTATTCATATTTTGAACAGTGTAGAATCAGACTCGTTATTTTGCAACAAGATTTCGTCTGTGAACAATGCAATGTATTGCAACGATTCCATGACACTTTTTACAAATGTGCCACGAGGCCTTTATGCCTTTCGACCACTGAGGTAGTCAGTTGCAATTGATATTAAATTTTCTAATGAAACTTTATTTTCATCAAACCAGGAGCTTAAAGCATTAAAAACGGATTCTCCCGCAGTGAGGACTTCTAAGTATTTTAGAAATTATAATAACTTTCGATTTTTAGTCATCATTAAAAATAACGCACATAGGTCATGAGAAGAGTGTTTTTACGGGACAAATGTCGGCGCGTCAAACTGAACTGAGAAATAGCATTATTGTTTTTCTATCTTTCAACTACTTGCTTGTCAATGCTTACAGAAATTTCAGCGTCTAAGAATTGACTCATTTGTTTAATGGTAGATATCTTAATATAACCGAAGGGTCTTCGTACATCACATTTGAAATAACGGTTCCTAATATGAACTTTGTTACCTTCCTAGTAATTGTATGACTTTAACCAATTTTTCTCAACAATTTTATGGAAGCTCATGATGTATTATTGAATTGGTTTAATCTAATTATTTTTTTCAACAATATATGTAAACAAGAGCACTCAGAGAGCAGAAACCTCAGCCAAGGCAACACCAGCGTCCTAATCTTTTTATTGCCCACCAAGGGGCGAATACAGAGGGGACACTACATCACATGTGGGGACACAAATCAGGGGGGGAAAATAGGACACTATGAGAAACATGAAATGACAAATGAAAACGAAAAAATATAATGAAGCTACTCGGCCCCACCTCGAACAACTTCATTTCTACCTTTAACTCCTTCTGTACCCTGTTCCCTCCAAAATGTCTATCCCGTATTCTTCCAACAGCTCATCATAACCCTCCCAGTCTGGCAGTAAATTCCTATCTACTTCCATTTCCCACATTCTATATCCACTTTTATAGTTTAATACTTTCTTTCTTTGTTCTTCTGAAAGTAACAAAGATTCCAACCCTTAATGTTATTGAATCCCGTTGTTTCCACCTTTTTATAATCTTCCTAAGACACTGCCTCAACAAAAAATCCTCATTCGCATCATCATACATTAAAACTGTGCATTTTTTCTTTTTGTCTGGGAAAAGGGAGTTCGGGGGTTCTTGTGTGCTAATGTTTTCCTTTTTTTTTGTTTGTTTTTGTGTTGGAGGGGAGCGAGTAGGATTGGTGTCTGTGAGGGAGAGTGGGGCTGAGGTGTGGGTGCGGGTGTGGGTTGGGGTTGCTTTTTCGTTTTGTTCCTACTTTCCACTGTTTTTAACGTCTCGTCATTCTCCTTCATTTCTTCTGATGGTAAATCCTCCTTCGCTTTCGCTGTTTCTCTGGGTTCCCTTGGTCGGTGAAGGGAAGTCCGCTCTGATGTGACCCTTTAGGCCACATTTAAAGCATCGAGGAATTCTGCCCTACACCCTCACTCTCATTACTACTTCGTCCCACGTCCAACTTCCCCTCTCCTGACTCTGCCGCCACTGCATGCGCATGCCCAGGTTTAGGCGGCTCCCCACTCCCGTTGGGTTCCCCCTCCGCCGGTCCCTATGAGTGCTCTCCCGACCCCGCCTTCCCTATCCCTCTGGGGCTGACAAACTGTCACTCCCCTTCCCCCACCTCTCCACCTCCGTCCTCCCTCGTCCCCACCTCCTCTCATCTCCGACGCACACACCATTGCTCCTGCCATCTCCGTCCCTCACTGCTCCAACTTGTACTCAACCCTCCACTTCCTGGTCTCCCTCCAGTCCTCTCATTCCGAGCAGGCCCGTACCCGGAGCACAGAGTCCTCATATGGCCTCTCACTTCGCATTCGCAACAATTCGGTCAACGACCCCCAACAACCACTTTAAGGGAACCCTCTCCCGCAATCTCCACTTGGTTAGGGATCCTCTTCATGTCTTCGAAAGCGGCAAAAAGCCACATCTCGACACCGCATCCTCTATCATATTTTCCAGGACATCCGCAGAGGCTTGGATTGTCATCTGAAGCGTTTGTCCTCTCCACATTTCGCTAGGCGTTTTTGTGGCCCGGAGAACCGTTATGTCGTCCTCTTTTTCCAAGCGGCCACTATCCAAGCCACATCTATCTCTGATGGAATTCCTTCAACTCTGACCTTTGACGCACGACGTCCCATGTAAGTGGGTAGAAGCACTATTTCTTCATCCCTGATAGTTCTCGCTGCATACTTCTTAGCAATTTTCTTGTTTTTGAACCTTCCTTCTACTATTCCGAATTTTGCTCCTCTTGCAATGTATACAATATCTTGCCAAATTGGGCTAAGTGCTTTTTCAACTTGCCCTGTAGTTACAATGTCAATTTTGCCTGATTTTATCGAAAAGGTACGTCATCGTTCTCTCTCTTATGTTTTTCAATGTTTCATGCGGGGTGGGGGGCAATTCCACATTAGAATCGTCCTTACCCATCATTTTCTTATAGTTAGCAATTTTTTCCATGTCTATGTCATCTTCTTGGCGTCTTGCCACGTCTGTAAACTTTGTCTTCTTTCACTCTCTCGTCCATTTTTTCAATAGCCTGCAACAATTCGTCTTCAGAAGAAGACAACTCAAAACCGCTGAGGTCTGAGTAAAAATTTTTTTTTCTCATTGTGCTAACTCTCCTCATAAGAGGAGGGAAAGCACAAGCAAGCTGCCACAAAGCAACAAAAACAGTTCATAAAAGTGTTCAAACGAACACTAACACAAAATTACAACACAAAATTTCAACACAAAAATTCAACACGTCTTAACATTATGAAAAAAAACCAGTAGAATAACTTACTAACAAACTCGATTTTTTATTGCCCACAAGGGGCTAAATATAGAAGTTACACATTACAAAGACAATACAAAACACATAAACGGGGAAATAAAAATACAAAAAAAATCGAGGGAAGAAAAAATAAAAATAAACGAATGAAATTATGAAAATGATAAAATGAGGCACAATACCCATTCGACCTCCGAAGTCGAGTGGTTACATTTAGACATTATTTTGGGTAGTTTTAAACTCTTTTTTGTTTTTGTTCTTTTAAAAACAAAAAGTTCACACCTTCATTACTTCTTTTTTATAATGTTCATATCATATATTATATCATATCTGCAGTTTTCTCAACTCTTCATATTCCACTACGGGCGGCAGAGCACCAGGCAACCACAGCCCGCCAACCATACTCACCAATTCACCACACGAATCCATGAACACCTCGTACCTCTCCTCATTCACCAGAACACGCCTTTCT
>NC_068982.1:66010622-66011501 GCF_001194135.2 Octopus bimaculoides | reverse complement strand
ACAACGGACAGTCTCAAAGAGAAAGCCTTCAACGATCCAACCGCGGTCAAAAATGACAAGACTCAAACAAGTTGATACTCTGCAACACCAACAACCTGAGGCGGCGCCGGCGTCCTTATTTCTTTGATTAGGCACAAGGCCTCAATAGAGAAGGGACAACACAAAACAGACAAAACAATACATTGGGGTGCATAGAAACACATATCGAATGAATTATGGATATAATGAAAATGAGAATGAAATGGCTTACCTGCCCGCCCAAAGCAGGTAGTTCCATTTTACTGTTTTTAACTGAAAAGTTCATATCGGTTTTGTATCTGTTGGTTTATAACATATACTCTATTAACTCTTCGAAGGCCACCACCGGCGTCAATTCGTCGTAGCCAATATGTATTCCTGTCATCTCTATTCTTTCGCCAAAAAACTCCTTCGGTTTCTCTCTTCTTTCTTTTCCCAACAAAACAGCTTTAAAACCTTCGTTACACTCTTTAGCCGCTAATATCACTCTTACAACGTTCATCTCGGCAATTCTCTTCTCCATCTCTACACTTTTTGGGTATTGCACCATTGTTCTCAGGTTCCTCTCTTTCGGTGTCACTCTCCTTCTCCCCTCACCAATCCCCTCCTCTGCCACTGGCATTTCTGTCTCTGTCTGTCTCTCATTCTGTGTTGCTATCATCTCTTTTTCATTTTCCTTTCTCTTCTGTATTCTTTCCGCCTTACTGGTCGATGGTCTCTGCGTTCGCTCCTCACTTACTTTTGTTGTCTTTTCATTTTTTTCTCTTCTCATTTGTACTTTCTTGTTTTTCACTCTGCTTCTCCTCTCCACTTGCCTTTCTTTTCTTCCTTGGACTTTTTGGTGATGAGTCTGTCTTCTTT
>NC_068982.1:66000242-66008999 GCF_001194135.2 Octopus bimaculoides | reverse complement strand
ACAACAGTGTAAGACTACCCTTTCAGATATACTTACATTGTGATTTCCGCAATGTGGTGCATAAATTGTCAAGTAAATGAGACGCATCTTTGCCTCCACTGATTCACTTGCAAAGTGTTGAGTAAAATTATTTCGTTGCAGACCTCCTTTGAGTCTTTTTCTTATCACTGCGACACACATAGTCCCCAGTTGGTAACATTGATTTCAAGGCCTTCCCAGATGAGAGACTGGCATTCCACTTAATGTCTATGTTCCATGCTGGCATGGATTGGAGAGTTATTAATGTAGAAATATGGTATCGTAGCTACTAACAGTTGAGGGTTGCGTAGTCTAGACGGCGTTTTTAGATTTCATTATTCTCTTTAACCCGGGCAAAGCCGGGTATTTCTGCTAGTCTTTTATATATGTTTTATGTCCTACATGTATTGTTTTGTCACCTCTATGTTAGCCCGCATGGGTAATGAAAAAACAGATCCCAAAATCTAATCAGTGAGTGTCAGTTGTAGTTTTGCGTCGGTGGTTTTTGTTTGAATAGTTATTTATGCTGCTTTGTAGCGGTTTGGGTTTTTGCGTGTGTTTGTTTGTGCTTTCTCTTCTCGTAAGAGAAGAGACTGGTTAAAAGATGTCTGAAAATAGTTATAGTTACTCAGACATATCATCGTCCGAGGAGGAGTTGCTAGAGGCTGTTGAGACAATGGACCAGAAACTGAGAACAGAGAAGAGAAATTTTGCTGATGCAGCAAGGTGTAAGGAGACAGAAGTGAATATCTGGGAATTCGGAAGACACAAAGGAGAAATGAACCGAGATGGGTTCGAAGTGAAGCTGTCGCCCCTGAGGTTAAAAACGGAATAAGGGAAAAATCGATAATCTATCGAACCTTTTCGATAAATAAGAGGAAAATAGACGTCGTCACGACAGAACAAGTGGAAGGCGTTAAGGCAGATTTGGGACGACATAATATACCTGACTAGAGGTTCAACGTTTGGAACAGTGGAAGTAAGGTTTCGTAATGCAGCAGCAGCAAGGAAACATGCAGCGACGACAATTCGGAGCGAAGAAGGGGTTCTGTTGCCCACATATAGAGGCATGAGAGCAACAAAGGTCACGGTTGAAGGAATCCCACCGGAAATTGATGTGACCTGGGTGGCAGATGCGGTCCTCTTTGGTAATGAGGACAACATAGTGGTGCTCCAGGCCAAGAAAAAAGAGTGTGTCAACTGGAGAACGCTAGAAAAGATCACGGAAACAATTACTATAGAAGAAACATCTATGACTGTCAGGGTGGAAGGAAGAGTTCCACGCAGAACGTCTTGTTGACAAACCACAGCAGTAATTGTTTTCACCTCAATAGACGTCATTGATTGGTTGAAATTACCGAAATACGACAACTTTAACACGAAATAACTTCGAAAATAAAGAATTTTCTTAAAAACGCCAAGAGTAAATGATGTTTTAAATGACACGTTCTACCAGTATACGAAATTTGAAAGTGTTTAGTTACAAAAAATTATTTTTTCTATGTGCCGGCCAAAAGGAAAGGATCCCTGGATCGATTAATATTCCTTAATAGGTATTCTAGATATGGATGGAATCATAATAGAAAACAGAGGCTAATAATTCTGGAAGGAATTATAAACAGAAAACTAAGACTGACATTCTGCCTCTCCGTCATCAGTGAGTTAAGATTCAATAACCAATATGGTTATGGCAGAGTTTGAAAAGTCGCTGGAGTGGGTTATTTTTACTGCAGATTTAAAAATCGACAGGAAACATTTCTATTTTTGTTTGGTAAGTTATACATTTCCGATATAGGGAAAAGAGAGAGTTTAAAAATAGTGGGAAGGTGAGTAGAGAATAGAGAATGTTAATCATTAGAATCTGAAGAGTAACGGGAGTTAATATTGAAAGTAAAGACAACGCCACCTAGTTTCTGAAAGTATAAATGACAGCAGTGTCCTTTATTTATAGTGTTCTTTTACAGTACAATAATGTATTTAGTTGTTTGCTGTACTGGTTGTTGTCTATCCCCAGGTCAGCTTTGATTGAACAGACCTATGATCAAAGAGGTCTCAGCCATGATCAGAGATATTTATTGTGCTCTTCCCACCCCTTTTTAGACAACTGGGTGTGATTTGAGGGAGATTCGGTTGTTATTTCTTGTTGGTAAGGCAACCACGTAGATTCACTCGTTAACTTAATGCATTTCGTTTTATGATAGATATCGCTTTCACAAAAGTTATTTTAAATGTCAACTCTACTGACACTCGTTATAAAATATTTGAAAGTCATAAAATAGGACAGTGCTTCGACTGAGTAACAGCCTCCTAGTGCGCTTGAATTTAATGAAAACAAGATAAATTACAGCAGAATCGTACGTCCTGTGTATGTTAGATATATGCTGCAAACGCGCAAATGAACAGTAGCATAGCTGGGAAGGAGAGGCCCCAAATCGGGCTGCGCTTTTATGGGAGGGCACTTTTATTCACTGTATAAGTTGTGAGGGTTCCGAATGGGGAGGGGGAAGGCAAACGCAACGGCTGTCCCGGGTGACACACACTCTAGGTATGCCATTGCAAATTAAATAAATTTATCTGTTGTTAATAAATTATCTATTTACATTTGATAATATACGTCCACCGTCAATCACATTTGACCGTGCATCCATAAATGGCGTAAGTCCGTTAATCGTTAATTAACGAAGTCAACATTTTCGGTAACGATTTAACTTTTAAGTTAACATTGAAAATCATTATCAGACTAATTAACTTCCGTTACATTTAGCTTCCGTTAACCAAAAAATTTCATAAAAACCGGTAAACGTTTAAAAGTTTCTATTGTTTTCAGTTTGTCTTAGCATATTTAATACTGTACGCATTATTCTGTCAACCCCGATATAACGCCACTTATTATTATGAATAACTTGTGGGACCTCGTTTATCCCTACCTGGATTTGAAACCAAATCTACCGCTTGTTGCTTGCAAAGACAGCGGGAAATTTCTTTGTCTTGTCAAATAAATGGAAGGAAAAAAGTTGATAAATATTTCGGTGTGAACGCAAATAGCTGTTACATGGTAACAGGGCATGCTAGAAATAGCAACCAAATCTTTTCTTTTCTGGTAAAAAGAGCCGTTTACGCGTGATTTCGATATCACATTTGTTGAAAGCATGCAGAATAACCTGGAAAAGAAAAAAAGACCCGTGAAACAAAATTCTCTTGATGGGAAACTTCGAGGTCCCTACCTTTCTTTTCCGAAAAAAAAGTGGCTTGCGGCGGGTTTGGAGGTCAGCTACGTTGAATGCAGCCGAAAAAAAAATGTGAAAAAAAATTATTCCACACAGGTACGAAATATTTACCGAAAGAATAAAATCTTGTACCGATTATACCTGTATTTTAATTAATTCAAATTATTGCACCTCATCGACTCTATAACTTTCACTAGCTCACTTGCTTTTCTCTGTAACATTACCATATCTCTGCCTATACACTGCTACAAGATTGTGTACACACATATACAGGCCGAAATTAACTTTTTTTACCTTGCATGCTTTACGAACTGTGTTATACTATTACACTAACCTACCCGTCGTGGTATGGCAGTTATTAAAGTAACGGTAAACAAATATTTCTTTACAGCTTCGATCACTGTTCTTCGTTCTTCTTATAACCGTTACAATTGGTAACCTCCGACTCTAACAATTATTGTTACAAAAGCATAAGAATACCACCATTGTTTTCTGCATTTCTTACCACAAACGCACACGCACGTTATTCTTTAACATGAATAATATTGACAGTAACACCGAAGTTTCAGCCAACGAAACCATCATCAGATCCGATGGTGGAATTTCGCAGGAATTCAGGTCTTCCTTATTTAACTACACCACTTCATTGCGAAGTGCATCAACAGACACATTAACGACTGTGTTTGTTGATGCATTTTGTAGTCAGGACTAGCTATAGATCATTTTCTAAAATAATTTTTTTTTTAATGCATTCTGAGGCAGAAACCAATGTGCGTGCTCAATAAACAATATTTTTTTTTTTAGTATAGTACAAAAAAAAAACTGAATATGTTCTCTTCTGTTTTTAAGTATTTGAATTCTTCCTGTAAAGAAAAATTCTAAAAAAGATATAACCCTTCAACGTTGGAATGGAGATAACAAAAACAATGTCACATTTTGAACTTGAGAAAAGTTTTGCATATCTTTACTGTTCCGCTAATAGATTGCATTTTTAATGTGCGAGGTAGGTGGTTCATATTTTTTTTATCTGGCAACTCTAGCTTTTTCAAATTGTCACTTTGGCATTTATTAACAAAATCAAGTACGCCAATCATTATTGGTATAAATGTGAATTTATAATCTGGGTATAAAAGCTGATGGTTTCGAAGTAGTTATCCATAGTTATCCTCTTTCTCTATGTATGTATGTATGTATGTATGTATGCATTTATATGTGTGTGTATATGTTAGTATGTATGTGCGCGTGCGCGCGTATGTGTGCGAATGTATCTGGGGTCCACTAAAATTTTGTACAAACGGTAAAACAGAATACTGTACTTACATATACAAACAGTGTACACTGCAGATATTAATAAACATGCTGAGTAAATCGTCATAAATTTTGAAACCCTTTGTGCCTAGTTATACAAACGTGAATAATATTGTGCCTAGTTATACAAACGTGAATAATATGAACATTAACTTGAAATATGTATATATTTAGTCTTAACATATTCCTTGTCGTCTCAACAACTCTTGTGAAAATGCATTTTTATTTTGAATAGTTTTAAAATTCTGGTTATTTAGGTATGTGTTGTTTGTAAATACATTACCAAGTCTCGTTATCTCGATAATCGAAGTTGTAAAAAAATATTCAATAATGAAAACGAGAATTTAGTTTTTTGGGGTTTTTTTTAGTAATGACAAAAAAACCCCCAATGATGACGGTAAAACCAATTAGTTTTCAATCCAAATGGTGTATTTTATATCGTGAATATGTGTTAGGCGGACAATAACTTAATGGGACATTTGACCAAACAATCAAAGTCGAGAAACTATGAGATTATCGAAGAAATATGACATATTTGAAACAAGTGTTATTTTTTAATAAATAAATTCACAATGTGACGTAAATTAGACATAATCGACATATTGTGACGTTTCTTCACAATTGCAATGTAACGAAGAATGATATCACTAGTTAATGGCGATTAGCTTGAAAAACCATGGTCTGAAAGTAAGTCATGGTAGCTAATTCGGGCAATGCCAAAGAGTATTTTGTGACAGGTTTATCAGCAAAGAACTGTAATTTACCTGAAATATATTGGGCTTGATTAACGAGTCTTGCAATATAATAATTTCCCCTTTGGTTAGAAAAATTAATGGTTCTTTCGTCATAACTAGCTTTGTCTTTTAAGCTAGCAACAGAAGACGGCAAACAAGATTAAATATACTCAATGAAACGAAGAGAGGCTACTAAATGCGACATACCCACAAAAAGAAGACACCGTTCCAGTTCAATTGGGCGGGCATCAGAAAACTCGTCTGGTTCATCACATAATTCCTCAAAAATTCGAATCCCACCAAGGGATAAATCTTACATCCAGCTGGAACGTATTTTAGCTAAAATTGAACGTCGAATCGACTTTATATCGGGAGATGGCAATTGTTTTTTTAGAGCTCTGAGTAAAGAAATATCAGGAGCTGAAAAACATCATGTATCCTACAGGAACAAAATAGTCGATCTAATAGAAACGAAGCCTCTACATTACATAAAGTTTTTAGACGATAATGAAAGTATAGAAGAACATGTAGATAAAATGCGTATGAACAAAGTTTGGGCTACTACTGCGGAGGTATTTGCAGCTGCTCAATTTACAGGGGAAACTATTTACCTTTTTACGCCTGTTATAAACAAAAAATACCAATGGTATCATTTTAAACCCACGAAGTCTCCGAAAAATGACAAATCATATATACTATTATGTCATACAGAAGGAACACATTTTGATAGGATTGTTCCTTGTGATCAATTCGATAATACAGATTATGCCCCACCATTTTCACGTGGTAATTTCTTGAAATTCTTCTGAAAGCTACCCAGTGTGGATACTTTCATTATCGACAAGTATTCAGACATTGCGGATTCTTTGAGAACCGGGAACTAGACGTTGTTAGATACTTGATTCCCGAGAAATATCTAGACATTGTGGTTATTTTCAATATCAAGAAATAATCTGAACGTTGAAGATATTTTCAATATTGAAAAATATCTAGACGTTGTGGATATTTTAATTCTCGTGAAATATCTAGATGTTATGGATATTTTGATTACAAGACAGTGCGGATACTTTGGTAATCGAAAGGTAACTTTGTGGGGCGAAGTCTTTAGATTACTAAGGAGTGTCTGTTTTTAAAATTTTTTGTTTTCGTTTTCTCCGATAAAAGAAGAAACGTAAAGTTTTCATGCCCCTCAAAATATAGTGTTAATTCTTTCAGAAGACTTCATGTAAGATCGAGCAAGTAATGTTTACACCTTCCATTTCGAAATCTGGACGATTTGAAAAGTTTCGATCGGTATTAATCTGATTTGTTTTTACCATTTGTCAATTTCCAGAAATCATAAGGCGGATTTCAAATTACATCAATAAATATACTAGCAATGGTCTACCAGAAATGTTAAGGCTTATGAAATGTGAATCATTTCATTTTCTTTATGGACGAAGATAGAAAAAACGAAAAACCACGCCATAAGTGAAATAGAGATGAAAGTTGTATTAGAAGCTTTTCTATAAGGACTTTAAGGACTCTTGAATTCATGCAATGTATTATTTTACAATATACTATACAGCCAAAAGGTTATTGAGAATCTTAGACAACGTGGTTATAAAGAATTTAGTTCTTTGAATATTGTTTGCTTATATGACATGGCAGACGATTAACTTGTAGATGTTGGCAGACCGATCGTTTAATCCTGATGTTTATATTCTTGCAAGTTTCTGGGAACATTGAAAATTACAGATAATACCTTGAACCATAGTCAAAGAAAGTGACAGAAAATTTTATTATAAAAGAAAATAATTGATTTCGTGATTAAATTCGAATCTCAGAGGCCATTATAGTTTCCGAGTTAAGTGAACCTTCTGTTCTTTTAAAACAGTTTGATAATGATTTCCTTTTGCTAT
This sequence comes from Octopus bimaculoides, assembly GCF_001194135.2. Classification (NCBI taxonomy): domain Eukaryota; kingdom Metazoa; phylum Mollusca; class Cephalopoda; order Octopoda; family Octopodidae; genus Octopus; species Octopus bimaculoides. The sequence goes on along the minus strand of NC_068982.1, from coordinate 66,001,811 downwards.
CACACTATATAATATTACGTCCTGCTTTTAGTTACTTTAATCCAAGAGATGTTCACTGTGTACCAAAAATGAACTTATTTCCAACAGCAACTAAGATTCGGTCGCCTAATGAAACTGAATATACTAGATTTTATTATGAAGTTAGCTTGAATATTCGTGTGTGAATGAATGACAAGTGTTTAAAACCCTGTGCGCAATAGTTTGTAAACTGTGCAAAAACTGTAAAATAGACAGAAGCTGTATAAAAATGAATTAAAAACGAATTAATTATACCTTTGGAATATATATATGCTTTTAAAGTTCTAGGTACTAAATAAATAAGATAGTCCTCATTGGAAAACCTTTAATTATAAATCTACTCCTTAAAGCTTGACCTGGAGCTAAACAACAAATGACAATATTTTGAAGTATCGTAATTTATCGTTTATTAGTCAAAATTGGTTAATTGCATACTCCGGTTAACTGCATAAGACGTTCAATCACCAATGTTATGCAATTAAGTGGAATTGACTGTATCACATGATCGATTATATACTTCATTACTGTCTATAGCAATAACAACGACTGCAGAAAAACCACTCTATTGTACAGAATTCAATTCATCTGTGAATGAACAAACATTCTATCTCCAGAGAAAATTTCTCCATCATGCTTTTAACCATTGATAAGCAACGATGTTATGTGTGTGTGTGTGTGTGTGTGTGTGTGTGTGTGTGTGTGTGTGTGTGTGTGTGTGTGTGTGTGTGTGTGTGTGTGTGTGTGTGTGTGTGTGTGTGTGTGTATGTAACGGTTGGTTTTATGGTATATGATGGAGTTGGCAGTTAGCGATTGTAACAGGTATTGCTGTTGCAGATGTGCAAGATGAAAGAAGAACAGTGATCGAAGTTGTAAAGAAATATTTATTTACCGTTACTTTATATATATCCAAAACCACGACGTGTTGGTATGTATAATTAGTAAATGGAAAAACGTCCGAGGCAAAAAGAGTTAATTTTGGCCGGTATGTGTGTACACGTTCTTATTGTAGTAGTAAACCATAGATAGTGATGGCATGATGTCGGAAGAGAAAAGAAAGTGAGCAAGTGAAAGTTATAGAGTCGAAGGAAGTTGTGTCTCATAATTGGTTGGTTGTAACCTTCTTTCTCCCTCCGGCCGTTTCTCTTTAGTGGCTGCCTGCTTGTGACCATGACTCGTTGCTCTCTGTTCACCAACTGATGGTCGCTCTCACTAGCTGATTTTGCCTTACCAAATTCTAGGCGTTATGTTATCTCTATTCTAGCTTTTGGTGGCCTAGAAGAGGTTAGAACGGTCAAGTGGCAAAGACATTATTCTGCTTAGCGAAGGCATCTGGCAAATGTAACAGCTGTCACTCGCAGAAAAACTATTGTTTTACCGTGAGAAAATGGTGTTGAACTGTTAAGTGAAATTTGGCTATCGAGCATCGAATCCACGCTATACCTGCACGAAGTCACTACATGTATATATATATACATATACACACACACACACACACACACACACACACACACACTTACACACACACACACATATATATATATATATATTTAT
>NC_068982.1:65998749-65999625 GCF_001194135.2 Octopus bimaculoides | reverse complement strand
TATATATATACATACATACATATATATATACATATATATGTAGCGGTAATGGGAGTAATTATTTAGTAAACAATATTATGATATGTCGGAGTCAGTAGTTGTGCCGATAAAAATTTGTTGTTATAACATGTTGCAGGGTGCGAAAGATGAACAATACATGAAGTTTTAAGGAAATATTTATTTACGTTACATCACAATACCTTGCCTCGACGGGCAGGTTATGATAGATGCAAAAGCATGCGAAGTAAAGTTTGTGTTTGTGTTCTCTTCATTGTTTAGTAGTAATTACAGAGAGAGGTGGAATGATGTTGTAAGAGAATAGAATTAAAGCTAGTGAGAGTTGTAGGGTGTGGGACGTTGTCTCACAGTTGCTAACAGTAAACTTCATTTCTCTGTATGGCCAAGGTTCTAGCTGGTCAGTCAGACTTCGTTCTCACTGAGTCGTCACCATGTGACTGGACTCGTTGAGTCGTCACCGACTGGCGACTAACTAACTTTTTGCTTGGGGTTTCTGTGGTGTATTCGTGCGAGTAGAAGTAATCGGCTTACCTCGGTTTTCCTTCCTTTGCACAAGTCTGTCCTGCGGTATCCGATCTTCGCGGCTCACCCGATCCGAAGAACACTAGAAATAGCAGCTGCTTCTCCCAACACCTAGACGATCGCTTGGCGCGTCCTCTTCTCACGACAACCCCGTTCAAAAAGGCTCCCTCGGCCCTTCTTCCTCTTCCGGTCAGCTCGCCGTTCCGGTCAGTTCACGGTTCCGGTCAGAGGTCAGCTCCCCAGTTGCTGACGTCACACCACACGCCACCCTGATCTTAAAGATCACGTCCGCCCCTACTCCACTTCGAAGTCCGCCATCCAACCGGGTGGGCGCCT
>NC_068982.1:65994786-65998100 GCF_001194135.2 Octopus bimaculoides | reverse complement strand
ACGGGACCCCTCTCCAAGAATATCCCGTTCAAAATCCGGGCGATCTCATCAGCAATGCCTGTCCTCAACTCCCTGTAAATGGCCAGCCGGCTCGGCCCGCAGTCGACCATGGTGAGATACATTCCCTGACAGTAGTGCGTCACATCCACAGCTAGTCTCCTCCAGTTGCGCTCTACTGAGAGGCTCTCTTGCTCATGCCTACCAGGGGCGGGGTCAATGGACTGGCATCTATCACAATTCCCAACCATTTTCTTGACGCTTCTCTTAGTGACGTCAGCATCAATCATCTTCGCTAGATACAGGGTCCTATCCACCCCCAAGTGGTGCATAGCATGTAGCTTCTTCAATTCGGAGTCTCCCAGCCGACACGCTGCCGCTATCCCTTTCCTTGCTTCCTCCGGTTCCTCCAGCCACGCCCTTAATATAGTATCATATTATGATACGGTAATTAACCTAAATAAATGGCAATACAAGGTAAATACCTACAATAGTAGATAAGTTAAAACTAAGACTATGGTCAAATTCTTCTCAAGTTATAGAATGGTTTAGTTCAATTAAAGACAAGAGTAATACCAAATTTATACAGTTCGACATCTCTAGTTTCTACTTATCAATTAACCCCATTATTCTCAACAAGGCACTTTGGTTCGCCCATAATAAGGCAGGTCTTTCTAGGGACGAAATTAATGTAATATTAGAGGCTCTAAAATCAATTATAAAATTTAACAATAAGCTATGGATTCGTAAGGATACTCCGGAGGCTTTTGACGTTCCTATGGGAAGTTCGGATTCAGCTGATGTAGTTTGTTCGTATATATATTATATGAATTAGCAGACCAATTCCCAAACATTAATGGAGGTCTATACAGAGATGATTGTCTGCTATACCTGCAAAATGTCACTACCCAGCACATCCAAAAGGTTAAAAATAGATTAGCTAGATTCTTCCGGAGAATGGGTTTTGGCATCGTTTTTGAAGGTGAGGTCTCCGTAGCCAACTTTCTAGACGTAACTTTAGGCTTACACAGCAACACACACTTTCCTTTCCATAAACCATCAACGAATCTTAGGTACATAAGCCCTTTTAGTAACCATCCAAGGTCTGTCACCAGTAATTTAGTTAAGAGTATTTCACTCAGATTTTCTAAACTTTCCTCTAACTCCCACATTTTCAATAAAGAGGCTGACTTTATAATTCAGCCTTATTGAAGGCAGGTTACAAAGACAAGGTAAGATACATCAATTCATTTAGTGATCTTTCGTCCTTTGTTCAGCAGGATATTTCCACTACTAGCAAGGATAAACTCAATTCTATTTCTTCCCCTTCTTCTCACTTAACTAAGAAAGTGGCACCTACTTATTATAATCATTCACATACAAGAGGAGGCTTAACCGGCTCTAAACACCTTTATAAAAACAATAAACTTAATTTATTTAGCAATACCAACACTGTACCTAGATCTGATGACAACATCTGGTTCATTGTCCCATTTGGGAAACAAGTTAAATCCAATTTGGTTTTGCAGTTCCGCGACGCGGTGAATAGGAACTTTCCTAGGGGTTCTCACTATTACCCAATCATCAACACACATAAGGTTAGATTTGGGTTTTCTAGTACAAAAAATATGTTACAAATAATATCTTCCCATAATTTTAGACTGTTAGATTCATCTCTAGTCAACCATCCCAATTATGATGATAATAATAGTAATGATGATGATGATAATAATAATAATAATAATAATAATAATAATAATAATAATAATAATAATAATAATAATAACAATTACTCCAGTAATTCAACACACTCATATAGTAGCAATAGTTATTTAGATAAAAATATAGGTAATAAGTACAACATTAGCAAATATAACAATAACTATCACAACAATAAGATTAGTATCTCGGAATCTAATTGTAATAGAATTAAGTTTTTAAGTGCGAATGCCAAGACCAAAAATTTGGTTTATCAATGTAAGGTAACGACTAACACAGAGGTCTCGCATTATATTGGTTACTCCTCGACGCAGGTCTCCAACAGAATATCCAATCATTATTCATCCTTTAGGGATCGGAATAAAAATGATAGTACCGGTCTTAGTAAGTTAATCTGGAAACTTAAGGACTGCAATAAGCAATTCTCTTTGGAATGGTCAATACTGGCTACTTCAATACCCTACGACAAGGGTAAAGATTTTTGTCCTCTCTGTAACTTGGAGCTATTCCACATTCTGTTCTCCAAGAATAATTTAGTGAACTAGATAACACAGAGAGCATACAGATGCCAGCATTGGAGGAAACACACCTTCAGCTAGTTTCACTAATTTCATCCTTTTTACTAATTTTAGTTATTTTTATTATTTTTTTCACCTACCAACATACTCACTAGTTAACAGCCACGTTACATGTGGTATGAACAATCACCCAACTTTGTATTTATTTTTATTTAACTTTAGACAATAACAATAATAGCAATAATGATAATAGTAAATTTATTTTTATATTTATGATGATAATAATAATAACAAGAATAATAACATTATAATATTATCTCAAATAACAATTATATCTATCTCCAACGACAGTTGTTTACACTCTTTCTCCTTCTCTAGATGGTTCAGCAAGTTTATCCCAGAAAAGTTATGTTCGTAGAGTTTTAAGTATACTTGTATATTTATGATAGTAAACGTACAAATTCGCAACTAATTTCATAAATACGGTTAACCATTCGCTAAATTCTGTGAAAAATCTAAATTTGTACAATGGTCTTAATAAAGTTAATAATACTAAGACTAGTTTCGTCCAAATGTCTCATGTGCAAAATAAGAGAACGATCAAACCAAAATATTCTTCAATTGACTCAAAACCATAATAATGATTGAAAGAAATGTAAATATAAACTTAATACACTTAGTATGATGTTTGTAGACCTTTGTTGGAGATCACTTCTGCACATCGATTGCCACAGGACATAACAAGTTTCCTGCACAAGTCAGGTGTTACTTTCTTCCATTCCTCTTCTAATATCTCCCATAAATTCGTCGTAGTAGTTGGTTCCCTTTGTATTACTTTATCTCCAAGTATCTTCCAAAGGTTTTCAATTGGATTTAAGTCTGGACTTTGTGCTGGCCACTTCCTTACTTGGATATTTTGTTCAGTAAAGAAGCCAGTGACAGGCCTTGCAGTATGTCAAGGGGCGTTATCTTGCATGAAAATGCACGGTTGATTCGGAAATGCTCGTAATGATGGGATCACGTGCTGTTTAACCAAATTCAAATAGATATTAGCATTAATAGTCCCTTTAATCTGCACTA
>NC_068982.1:65991888-65992838 GCF_001194135.2 Octopus bimaculoides | reverse complement strand
TGCGTAGAATTAATAAAGCAAGCGTTTCCCGCTCAATTCATTCTCTTTCACGCTGGCCAGCGATTGAGCAAGGACGTGTGTTTAAAGCTGTCTCTACATCTTTCGGTCTTATACTCGACAGCTCGTTATTCTCACCTCTAAAGATGTATAACTAAAGATATGTATGTTTTACCAAGTAAATAAATGTTGTTTAAGTTGTTTAGTCTGGAGTTCAGCGTTCCGTCTATTTCTTTAATATTATAGTAGAAAGTCAGGTATACAATCTAAAGATGTATAACCCACTTTCTACTAAAGATCCTTCATGGCTCCATTATCTCGAGTGGTGGTTTTGCGTGGTCTACCAGTTGCCTTTTTTTTTGTTCAAATCCTTTAGTTTCTTCATAGAGCTTAAGAACACGTGAAACTACACTATTAGATCTCCTTGTGAAATACCGAGCGAGTCATTCCTAAAACTTTCGTCTTGACAATTTCATTTCGGAGATTGGGAGTAAATTTAGCGTGGTGTGCCATGTTCAGAAGCTAGCACAATACTGAAACGGTAGTAACGTTGAGCCTGCAAATGTATACAATGTTTGAAATTTCCAGAAATTTCTGAAGGAAACTAACCGTTCTCCTATTTTGCACATGAGACAATATATATATATATAAAACAAATAATGAATGAGTATATGCATATATACGTACAGGTATGTGCATACCTACATCTACCTGTATATATAGGTGCATATCTGGGTACAGGATATTGCAAACAAAACGTAGACAAAAAGTAATAATAACCAGAGTACAGAACACACACAGGCCACATAGAGAACATTTTCCTTCATCAGCTACCCCCATTCTAACACAGGCGTTTCGAAGAGTAGGGCAGGACGCATCGTTAAAATGGCTCTTCCCACGGACCACAAATTAAATTTGTATACACAAATTAAACTTGTACCATGGCGGAATGT
>NC_068982.1:65989887-65991733 GCF_001194135.2 Octopus bimaculoides | reverse complement strand
ATCAGTAAGTGGACACATGTGACCAGCGAGGGGTAAGGAAGAGAGAGAGAGTGGTAGAGAGAGAAACAAGGGGAGGAAGTAGAAAATAGGTGAGCAACGAGAGAAAGAGAGGAAGAGAGAAATATAGTAGTAACAGAAGGAAGAACGAGAGGGGGAAGAGAGAGATAGTGGAGGCGCAATGGCCCAGTGGTTAGGACAGCGGACTCGCGGTTTCGACGTGAGTGTTTATTTATTGACCAAAAATACCTAAAGTTCCACAAGGCTCCGGCAGGGGTTGGTGGTGAACCCTGCTGTACTCTTTCACCACAACTTTCTCTCACTCTTTCTTCCTGTTTCTGTTGTACCTGCATTTCAAAGGGTCAGACTTGTCACACTCTGTGTCACGCTGAATCTTCCTGAGATCTACATTAAGGTTACACACATCTGCTCAGCCACTCGCACGTTAATTTCACGAGTAGGCTGTTCCGTTGATCGGATCAAGTGGAACCCTCGTCGTCGCAGCCGACGGAGTGTCACACATTCTCTCTCTCTCTCTCTCTCTCTCTCTCTATATATATATATATATATATATATAGAGAGAGAGAGAGAGAGAGAGATAAATAGATAGATAGATAGATATACACATACATGCATATAATATATACATACATATATATATACATATATATAGAGAGAGAGACTATACACGTGCACACACATTCATACTTAGCTGACGAACTCTTTTAGGGAAATGAAGGCCGAGAGTGAATGACTGGACTTAATTGCCAGACAACACTCAATAAAATATAGTCTACAGTAATAGTGGTTAAGAAAATATACCGGAATACTGGTTTCAAATTTTAGCACAAGGCAATTTCGGGGGTGGGGCTAAGTCAGTAACAGTGCTCAACTGGTATTTATTTTATCGACATTCGAAAGGATGAAAGGCAAAGTCAACCCCAGCGGTATTTGAACTCAGAACATAAAGACGGACGAAATGCCGCCTAGCATTTTACTCGACATGCTTACAATTCTGCCAGTTCACCGCTTTATATATGCCGGAATATTAATATGAGATTACACTTGAAAGAGATCAGCCGTTTCAACAAAGCAGTCGTCGTCATATCATAACAACTTACAATGATTTCTCCCTCGTAAAATGGCTTCATAAACACGTGTCGCCGGTTAATGACAAACAAAAATATGGCTTTGGCTGCTGTACATCATATTCCACCCAATTTTTTACAAGAAATTCTTGAATTAAGGACAAAAATTCCAGGTTAGTGCTTGTTGTTGCTATATATTATGCTGGGATACTTTAGTAATGCATATCTATATAGTGCTCAGTATTAGAACCTCTATGAAGTAATTTAAGTAAGAAAATAATTTCTTCAATTGAAGGTAGACTGAAATACAAGAGTAAGTAAATGTTTAGAGATATCTGCTTACTAAATGTTAAAAGAGACGTAATTTATTATTGATTATTTTTTGCAAATATGAAATTACGTTTTATCAATACGGTTAAGAAAACATGGCTCGAATGCGACAAATAACCACTCGATTGATCGATCCTGTTGTCCATGACATTGGAGACACGGAGTGGAAATAGCTTCGATGTATGATTGGGACTAGTTTGTCGCATTAAATAATTACATAAAATAATATTTGGCTAGAAATTTTCCGATAAGATGATTATGGTAGTTTAGGTGACTATCCTTGAGTTCATGTCTCTGCTTTCACTTTCGTCAATGCGCAGCTGGGTTTGGTTTTGTTCGGAGATCGACGAAGCTTTATTTTATTTAATATTTTAGATTGCAAAAATTATTGTTATAATCTACTATCGCCTTATATATATATATATATATAT
>NC_068982.1:65985918-65989268 GCF_001194135.2 Octopus bimaculoides | reverse complement strand
TATATATATATATATATATATATTTATATAATCAAGTTCAGACGATATTATAACAGTAATAATTTTAAACATGGAAACAATATCGTTATGGCAATAATAATTTGAACAAATGTCATACATAGAATAAATGAAAGATAAATATCAACCAACTTGAAAGGTAAAGCTCGCGACAAAATACCGTTAGACACAGATAATAAATTACTGGTGAAAATTACTTAGATCAGGTTAATAGTTATTTTGGAAAGGAGGAAATAATATGGTGAATAACAAAAGCGCTCAAATTTATATTCCATCTTCAACAACAACACGGAAATAACAACAAATTCTAAGAAATGTAATACAATCCATACCCTCCTCCAGAACGTTCACTGAATTATTGAATGATGCCCTAAATGTAATATTGAACATTCATCAACTCATGAACAACAAAAATAACAATACATTTTAATAGCAACCTAAAATATCCAACACATCATCATCATCGTTTTAACACCCACTTTTACTGCGTATCTTGAGTAACACAAAACTTGTTGAGGCAGGTTTTCTGTGGCTGAATGTTTTCTCTGCCACTCTCACCTGTTTCCAAGCAAGGTATTTTCCCTCACCTTCACAGTGTCCTTTGAACAATGAACAAAACGTTCAATAGATATTTTATATATATATTTATATAGCTTTGGGGCTTGTGTGGTTGAGAAATTCACTTTGCAACCTTGTGTAATTGAGCAAAATGAGTTTGATAGAATAGAATAAGCTCTAGACATAGAAATAAGTTGTAACACAGACATCATGTGTGTGTGTGTTGGATCATCCCATAAATAATACGGCTTTTTCAATTGCGTAAACTAAAAGTCAGAGTGGGACTGGATAAACTACCAGCATCAACTTGCTATAAAAGCGGGTAATGATTTTACTTTGTAGTTATTCTTAGCGTAAGTTTTGAAGAGTACAGTTCGATTTTTAACAGTTATTTTTTCAAGGCTATAATGGAAGTGACAAAGGAGCATATTTGGCATATTTTGCAATAGAAAGTGCAAGGAATATTAATGCAGTATATGGGGATTGGACAATAAGCGTAAGCCAGTGTCAATGGGGGTTTCAGAAGTTCCAAGCTGGAATCTTACAGTCTAGAAGATGAGCCATGTCCTGGAAGATCTGTAGTGCTCAATGAGGACATCCTGCAAACCCTGGTAGAACAAAATCCCATCATAACTGCTTAGGAACTAGCAGAGAAGCTTGGATTTAGTCATTCTACCAAACCTGCATGCCTTCGGAAAAGTTAGCAAATTGAGCCAATGGGTTCCTCACAAACTTTCTAAGTCTATTCATGAGCAGAGAGTGAATGTGTGCTCTTCTTTGCTGTCACGTCTCACGAATGAACCTTTTTTGGACCAAATAGTGACTGGTGATGAAAAATGGGCTCTCTATAAAAATGTCATGCGTTGAAGACTGGGTAGGGAAAGGAGAAACACTGGCACCCCAGCCTAAAGAAGGTCTTCACCCATGTAAGATGTTGTTATCTGTTTGTTGGGATATGAAAGGTTTAGTCCACTCTGAACTTTTAAACCCAAACCAAAGGATAACAAAGTTCTACTGCAAGCAGCCTCAGTGGCTTAAGTCAACACTAAAAGAAAAAATGACCATCTTTGGTTTTAAGACGAAAGGTGTTCTTTCATCAGGATAATGCTTGGCCACATTCAGCGAGGATGACATTCAAAAGGCTGGAACAGTTTGAATAGGAAACGATATTCCACCCACCATATTTGGTGGACATTACCCCATCTGATTATCATTTATTCCGCAGTCTTCAAAATCATTTGGGGAGAAAATATATGAGTTCTGTAGATGAGGTCAGAACAGTACTGGAGGAGTATTTTTTGTCACGGACATTTTGGAAGTGGGGCCTTGCAAGTCTACCAGATAGATGGAAGAGCATTGTAGAAAATGAAGGAGAGTATATTTTAGATTAAACTTTTGTTTATCTTAATTTTGAAAAATAAAAGTATTAAAAAACTGCCAACAGACCGGATTCAACGTATAGGTGTGACCTCTGCAAACGAGACTGCCACTCTCGCATCGGTTTCTACAGCCACAGGAGGCGTTGCAAAAACTGAATAAATAACTCAATGGATGGATGACATCATCCATGGTCAGCCATGACCAACGGAGGCCTAGTAAAAGGCTCTTTTACTATTCACTTTTCTGTCTTTTTATGTTTTATTTTGTGTGCTATTCATGCACTTTTGGCTATTATTCTGTCTTTCTTTACTCGACTTATTGCTGTTTTATGTGCCTTCTTTTACCCTTTCCCAGTGAGTTGTAGTGCACCTGAATATTGCATACTATAAATTCATCATCATCATTATTATCTTAGTATTAATTTGCCATCAGTCAGTTGCATATTTTGTAGAGTATTTTTAAAAAATCCTATGTTTATGCTATTTATTTTTTGTTTCTATTTCAGAGCCTGATTTGCAAGAACATCCTGTTTTATTTGTTCATTTATCAGAATTATTCACTTGCACAAATGATAAAGAATTATTGCAAGTCCCTAAAAAAGTATGTATACATATGAGCACCCTGAGTCTTTGTACATTTTACAATGAGTAATTACATAAACACACATACTGCACACTGTCCTGCATAGTTTTGGGTTTAGTCCTTAGGTTAGTGTCTTCTACTAAGCCCTGGACCAACCAAAGCTTTGTGAGTGGATTTGCTTGACAGAAACTGAAGGAAGCCCATCATATATGTGTGTGTGTGTGTGCATATGTGCATAGTTGTGTGTTTATGTGCCTGTTGGTGTCTCTTTGTCTTAACATTGCACAATAGTTCTAAAGGATTGTCACTATCAGACAAGTGGTGTCCTTCGTTTGCAATCTTTTGTGAAAACATATCTGGCTTGAAGATTGACAGCAGGAAAGGCATCCAGTTGTAGAAATCCATCTCACCATACTCCATCCAACCCATGCAGGCATGTAGAAATGGATGTTAGAATGATGATGACCATGGTATGAACACACACGCAATGTTCTGCATTCCATAATTAGTATGTATATCCATCCATATATATATATCTATACTATATATAAAACAGAGATGTGTGTGTAATCGCTTTTCACATGAAATCGACTTCATCAAATGCTTCCATACTTGTGATGCATGAATAATTTAACCTCGGATAAATGTTAGGCTCTTCATTTGATTTTTTTAATTAAAAATAAATAATATTGCTTTATATTTAAGATTTACTTCTTTAAAAAGGTTCCTCAATGTCAACTTCCGGTATTGACGTAACAACGGCAAAAAACTTCACTCTCTATTTTGTGTGTGAGTGTGTATGAGAGAGAGAG
>NC_068982.1:65984607-65985456 GCF_001194135.2 Octopus bimaculoides | reverse complement strand
TAATCCCCATTTTAATTTTCGTAAAAGTTTCCAAGTACCAATGAGGCTTTTTGGCACATCTTCAATTTTCCCCATTCATGAGAGGCACCCAGCCATCATTCATCTGAGAGTCCATCTACAGAATGTCCTCAAATTTCTATACAGCATATTTTGCCTTTTTTTCTTCAAGTATATAAGCAACAATTTCATTCCCGAGCAACACCGGGTGTCTCTGCTAGTATATATATAATCATCATTGCCATCATCATCATCCTTTAACATCTGTTTCCTATGCTGGCATGGGTTGGAGGATATGACCAAAGCTCTTTCATTGTTATAGCTGAGATTACAGCTGATGCTGGTTGGTCAATTTTGTAGTTCTACCAATTAGTATAAAAAATGATTATCTCCTTTGTAAAGCTGTTACCACTATGAGAACCACACTTGAAGTAAAAAAATTTTTTTCTCCTTATAGATTATTGGACTATTAAAGGCTCAACATGACATACAGTCAGAACATATTCAGATTGCTGTTGATGTTATGGTAGCTATCTACATTCGTTATCCAACTCGACATCCTTTAAAAAATGTTTTTAAAAGGTAATCTTTTTCTTAAAAAAATATTTGTATAATTGTGTATTTGTGTGCGCATGCGTTTCAATGACAGCATTTCACAGCATATATTACTTATTGACATTATAACCAGTCATTCTACGCTTTTGAAAACCAGCAGTAAAAAAAAGATTCCTAACCTGAAAAATACGTAAATAGAAAAAATTTGTAACAAAGAACAGTATTAAAATTTCAATATTTTAAAATATTATTAGCTTTATTATTGGTGTTAATGAACCACATGTACCCCCCCCCCCC
>NC_068982.1:65983291-65984481 GCF_001194135.2 Octopus bimaculoides | reverse complement strand
AAATATTTGCTAATTTCCATCACATTCTTTATCTTATTTAGTCTGTTCCAAAGTTTCCCACCTGCCAGCCAGAGTTGTATCGCTACCCAAATTGAGCGAGAAATAAGCCATCTAATTAGTAATTTCTGGAACATGTCTCATCACCAACACGACCATTTAAGAGCTTTGATTGAAGCAATATTGAACTTACTAGAAAATTTCACCTTGGGTTTGTATATTTTCTTTTTTTTAACTTCATGGCAGTTGAATGTATTTTTATCTTCCTTATTTAGAACTATATATTTTGTTCATTTCCTATATAAAGTATCCTTGATTTCATATATAGTAAGACTTTTACAAGTTCGGATTAAGACAGAAGGAAGAGAGCAGATACTCTGATTGGAATCAAACGTTTCCATTGTATGTCGAGAGACTGTGTTACTCAAGAGACTTAACAAATTTAATGTCGTATTCACTGCTATGGACTTTTACTGAATAAACTAACAACTTCTTTCATATCGCATTACTATAACAGATGACTTCTTAGTCACTCAGTCACCAACAGACAGGTTGTTGAAGAAAATAAGGAAATTTAAAAACGCCGTCTAGATTACGCAGGTCTCAACTGCTAGTAGCTAAGATACCAACTTTCTACAATAATAACTCTCTAACCCATGCCAGCATGGAACATAGACTTTAAGTGAAATGTTAAAAGGAAGTTTTCGACTCATATATGCATATAAAGTAAATACACATAATTCAAAAACACATTTTGTCTAGCTTATTTCGTAACCAAAAAACAGGCACAGATTATAAACAATGAAAGTCAGTAAAAAGAGGTAGTAGAGAGCTAATCTGATAGTAAATCTGACCTTGGATCTTGAAAGTTTATATGAATCCTGGCTCAGTTATATCTCTTGTGGCTCCAAATGATGTCATCTGTAGTGCAGCATTGTATTGTCTAATTTTGTTTTGGAAGTGCTTGGAATCTTGGTCAGTTGATGACAACAGTTTCTTCAATGGCTCTGGAGGTTGGGGGATTGCAGGAAGTTTAACCTTTCTACCACTGCAACACGGTACAGGTATCTCTCCAGGCCACTTACTTGCTTTACAATGTATGCACTCAGTTGTCATTGCACCAATGGAAACTCTAGTGTCATTTGCATAATGAACTGCTGGGTCATAATTGAAAGCTGTTTCATAGAAGTTGC
>NC_068982.1:65981073-65982836 GCF_001194135.2 Octopus bimaculoides | reverse complement strand
TTGTAAAAGTAAATAAGAAATTTGTAGGCAAATTTAACGAAGTGTATGGATTGAAGTGAAATTTATAAAGTTATTTCTGTCAGTAAATTATGTATGAAATTACTTTCATCAGTAATTGTGAACTTCTTCCTGTCAGTAATTTGTTGTTGTTTATGTTAAGTCATCAAGTACGAAATTTGTAGTAAGGTATATGGTAAACTTTGACAGCTACTTATTTTGTGCCATTATTATATTTTGACAATCTTTATTTTTTGTTAGAAAGCTGACACATCTATTTCTTTATTCTATTGCACTTTATAAAGTATTTATAAATCGTTTTTTGCTATTTTTGTTTAGAAATGGATAAGTCAGAAATTCATACAGTTTTAAAATATGAGTTCCTTCTTGGAAATACAGCATCATAGACAGCTCGAAATGTTAATGGAGTATTTCATTCTAATGTTATTACACAGCACACTGTAGCAAATTGGTTTGCAAAATTTCGTTCTGGTAACTTTGACCTCACAAATGAACAACATGGTCAACCAAAAATAAAGGTGGACAATGATGAACTGAAAGCCACCATCGAGTCAGATCCATTTCAAAGTGCCCTCAATTATCGTTGTTGTTTGGTGTTAGCAAACAAACAATATTGACTCACCTAGTTCAAATTGGTAAAGAGAAAAAGTTGGATAAGTGGGTTCCACATGAACTTAATGAAAATCAGGAACAAGTAACGTTTGGAAGCCTGCATTATGCTACTTTCTCGTCTCAAAATTTAATCATTTTTGAATTGAATTGTAACGTGATGAGAAATGGATCCAATACAACAACTGTAAATGTTCAGCACAATGGTTGGACAAAGACAAGCGACGACAACACAGTCCAAAAAGCAAAATTCTTCAAAAGAAGCTGATGCTGTGTGTTTGGTGGTCTGGCACAGGTATGATCCACTATAAATTCATTAAACCTGGCTCATCAATCACAGCCAAACTTACAAAAAACAGCCTAAATTAGTCAACAGATCCCCTCTTATTTTATTGCAAGACAATGCCAGACCACACATCACAAAAAAGACATTGGCGAAACTACAGGAGTTGGAATTGGAAGTTCTCCATCATCCACCATACTCACCTGATCTTGACCCCACTGACTACCACTTCCTGAATTTAGATAACTCTTTGATAGGAAAAAATTTAATTCCGACAATACTTTAAAACAGGTCTTCCAAGATTTTATTGACTCTAGATTGCTAGGCTTTTACAGTTATAGGCTGGACAAGCTACCACTGAAATGGCAAAACTGTATTGACAATATGGGTGCATACTTTGATGAATAAAACTATTCCTTGTATTTATAAAACATTAGCAAACTTTTTTTCTACAAATTTCATACTTGACAACCTAATAATAAATAGCGATTGCAAACTTACAGTGAAAACAATAATGATTGAACTTAAAGTGGAAACAATAGCATCTGAAAAATGAAAGGGAGAACAATAGAGAGTGAGTGAGATATAGAGAGAGGAAGAAAGAGAGAGAGATCTAGCTAGTTAGACAAATAAGATAGATATAAATAGGGAAAGATGGCTAGAGAGATATAGACGTCACTGACGCTAGAAAACCAGAAGTAAATATTTTAAAAAACTTTCAAAGACGTGAATTTAATATAAAAAGCAGTATTTTTTTTTTTTTATGACCAATGGATGTAAGGAAGACAATCAGTTTCTGAAAGTTACTTTGCAAAGAGTTACCTCCTTTTTCCATGTAACCCAGGAACAAGTG